>NC_137201.1:8275586-8295586 GCF_960531495.2 Zeus faber
GGACGACCACGCCGCGCCGCGGGCGACGCGGGGGGCGGCGACGCGATCGACGACGCCTCCTCCGGCCGCGACCGCGATCGACTCGCTCGGCGCTCCGCTCCGGCGCCGCACACCCAACTCACTCGGCGCTGAACCAGTGCAACTTTTGCAGACTCCGCAGACATGTCGCGCCGCCGCTGAAGTCGAGCCGCTCCACCGCCCCCCCCCCCCTCCACACCCACCCGGCCCACCCCCCCCACCACCCACCCACCACCCCCCCCCCCCCAGGCTCACCACCCGAGCCCACCCCAGACGCACCGCAGACGGGAGCTCTCCGCACGGCCGTTTCCCGCGGACCAGGCTCTCCAACTTTACACCCCGGACATGAATCGGGATGGTTTTCTCCCTCTCTCGCTAACGAGCCGCCGCCGGGCCAGCGACGCGCGATACCGCGCTCCAAGATGGCAGATTTTGACTGAGTTTTGAACAGAGATATCGCTTTATTTATTTTTTATTTTTTTTTTAATTTATTATTCTTTTTTTTTTTTTTTTTTTTGTGTTGGTTTGCCATGCCTAACGGGAACCCTTGCACCGATGGCCCCTGTATACGAAGGTGAGATATGCCCAGCCGTCGTAGCGTGGGGGCGAGCGGGGTTGGTACGTGCGGTGTGACGGGGATGGATCGGGTGGTGCAGAGGGAAGAGAAGTGCAGATGCGCTCTGCCCTCTCTCCTCTTTGTGTCACGTTGATCTATGGAAACACCCATGATGTACTTTTCTTTCTTTCTTTCTTTCTTTTAAATCAACACCTGGCGTGCGCGTTGCTATCAAACCCCAACACCTCGCTCATTATAACACGGATCATTTATTAAAAAAAAAAAAAACCCACAACAACAACAACAAAAAAAAAACAAAAAAACCCTGACGTACCAGCCTCGGCCCCGTCCATCAGCATAGCGATGATGTTTGCGATAACGCTGTCGGCTTCTGGAATAAGGTCAAAACGCGGATGACGTTCGATCGGGTGCGTTGTTGTTGTTCCCGTTTGTTCTCGGATTAAATGAGACCCTCTTCCACCCCTCTGGAAAGACTGAAAGACAAGTCTGATTTTCCAGCCGATCTCTCTCCGCCGCCCGTTTGACGTGGTTTTGAAGACCCCGACGCGTGGTATCCATAAGTGAAAGTATTGTTATTTTTTTTATTATTGTGGGAATAATAGTTGTTTTTTTTTTTCATTTATTACTATTATCAAATCAGGCAGGCTTGGAAGCCGCCTGTTCTCTGGTGCTGCATTATGGCTGTGACTAATCCAATAATGAGAACGCTTCCCAGCATGGACCCCCCCCCCCCCCCATTATGAATACATTGGATATTTACAGTATATTTACTAAGAGACTATATTCTATACATCTATATGTTTATATAGATGTTTAGTGTAGCATTGCAAGGTCAGGATAACCTTTCACATGCCAGTGAAATAGTAAAAACAAAAGCAAAGGAAACCACTCCGTCAGTGCACGTTGCACCCTAAATACATTCGATTTCGGGTGCAACGCTGTACATTGCGGGGAGATTAGGAAAGTGGTTAATTATATTTCTCAGGGTTTTTTTTTAATTAGACTCATTTGTGCCAATTCACCCTCTATAACTGGGTTAGTTACACTGTACAGATGCTTTATTGACATATAGGCTACAGTAGTGCACACCAGACTGCTATTCCGGGGCGTTGGCAGGTAATATAAAATATACAAATATGTTTAATTGTCTTACAAATGTTTCATTGTTTTTGGGGGGAGGCATTACGGTATAAAGCTCCTCGTCTACTCTGCGCTCCCTCTGCTGGTAAAAAAAAACAAAACTCAATGCTTTTTAATTGTCCAAAAACATTTTTTTTTTTTTTAATGAGGTGAGATAATAACTTTATTCGAGAGTTTTTAGTCGTCTTAACTAAAACTTAACTTAAAGTGAGAAAATCAGATGGAAAATAAATAAATAAAAAATACAAATATACTCATTGAAGCCACCGTGTAAAAATATGATTTATACTGTACATATACATATATCTGTGTAAAATGTATCTTATACATAATACATTACATGTGCATAGAGTGCATAATACATATCGTGCATCATCATCTAGAGATTGTGTGACTCAATTACAGTGCGTATTCCAATCAACCGAGATCAATGAATCAGAGCAGAGTGTTGAAATAGACCCTGGACTCCAGTGTTTGTATATGAGGAAAAGTTGAAATCAGAGGCCTGTGCGTCAGCCGTCAAGTAATTAGTGGAAATTAGCCCGCATTTCTTCAGCTTTGCTTTCACCCTCGAAAAGAGAAAAAGCCGGCAGAGGGAATAAATTACCTTCCCTGTCCTCCGCCGAGTCGGCAGAGAGGGGTGATGTGTGTAAACGCAGTCATGGAAATGGCCAAACTCTCCGGAGGGTTGAAAAAAATAGGTTTCAGGGCTCTTCACAAAGAATGACATTGACTGTGTTTTCATTTCTCTCTCTCTCTCTCTCTCTCTCTCGCTCTCGTTCACTCTCTCTCTCTTTCTCTCGCTCTCTCTCTTTCTCTCTCTGATGCAAAGCGAACAAATGAGTTAAACCCATGTGATTAGCTTGCCTACTTTTTTGGAGGTAAGAGCAGGCCACAGCTAATTGAGAGTGAATGATTTACAAGAGACAGGACCCTAATACGCTCTCATTTTGCCAAGGAAAACAATAAGCATTGATTCATACAGCCAATTTGGGTTTGCCATATGTCACAGGCGTTTTATTTATGTATTAGCGCCACAGAAGTGAATGACGCCAAATCCCGATGAACCCCTTCGCAACATTTGCAGAAGAACATTTAAACGGCCACACTGGTTTCAAGAACATTTCGCCTGTTGGCAGACAGAGCGGCGGTCTGATCGCTCTGGGAGCTGGGGTCTCATAACCCAAACTGACACCTTGATGGATGTCTGATGAACGGAGCAGGTCGAGCAGCCCCCCCCCCCCCCCCCCCAACTCCCCGCCCCAGCCGTGGGTGGAAAGCTAATACTTAGACACAGAGGCTGGACCCCTGTTGCCTGGTACTTTGTTACTTTGTCCTGGGGTTGGTGTGTACTGCTTCTGTTCACGGCATCGGTGCTTGGGATTTGGGCATCGGTGTGTTTGTTGTATGTTGTGTGTAATATGTTGTGTTTGCATTTGGAGCATGCTGCCAGGCAACTTAATCTCTGACGGACAACTCTTAGTTTTAATTTAAAATGATCTTTATTTATTTTGCATCTCTTGAGGTTGCCGTCTGGGCTCTACTACTCATCACTCCCGGAAATCTGTACAGAAAACATAGGCATGCTTAATGAACTAGAAATATAGGAGTGATGAGCTTGAAACCCCCCCCCCCCCCCCCCCACTGGATGGAAGAGTGGAGCCCAACAGGTAGATGCAGGGGAAGTGGAGGGAGCGTAGCAACGCAGCAAAGCAGGTAGGGCAGGAGGCATTAGCTGCTTAAAGGGCAGCTCACATAAGCAACTGGAAGCGCCTGGCGCCATCAAGTTTTCTGCCAGAACTAGCTCTGCGAGCTACGCCCCATTTGCGGATCCATCTCCCGTAGGTCAACAAAAATTTCCGAGAGAATTTGTTCGGCGTCGGCATTGGGGAAAAATGGACGGGAGAATTACTCAGGGGGTTGAGATGGCGATGGCGGCGACAGGGACCGCGGCGGCACGGGCAGATTGATGTTTCATCCCTCCGCCCGGCCATTACTGTGTTAATGTGCCTCTGAATGGCATTGTGGTGGGGAGAGACCGGGTATGGGTTTGTGTTCCTGGACTCTGCAGTTTATCCCCCTCAAAGGAAGGGAAAGGCCGAGAAAGAAAGAAAGAAAGAGCGAGAGAGCAAGTCCTTCTCAGAAATCACCATCGTCTCTCCCCCCCCCCTCTCGCTCTCTCTCACTCTCTCCCCTCTCTCTCTCTCTCTCGAAACCCCTCCTCCTCCTCACACTTGTTTGAAACTAGATGATTGATATCTTCCTCGCCGGCCACGACCGACGAGTGGAGTGCAAGGTCGCAGCTTTTAAAACTTTGATTAGAATTGCCGGAAGGACCCTGAGGGGCCTTTGGGGGGGCCACGGCGGGAAGGCGCAGCCCGTGGTCCAAAGCCGGGGTCCAAGGGTCGGTGGCCAAAAACACGAGGCCGGGCGGTGTGTTTCTCTCCCCTCCATTGACAACAGAGAGATAGAGTTGCCTGGATCCTGAATTAGCAAGCTGGTAATAGTCGAACCTACACTGTGTTTCTAAATAAAAAAATCTATTCCTCTCTCTCTTTCTCTCTCCCTCTCTCTCTCTCTCTTTCTCTCTCTCTCTATCGCTCTGTAGCATTTTGATCTGCCAGTTGCCCTGATGCATCCCTTTCTGACTTTTGTTTGGCAGCCTCTGTTTGCTGGGAAAAGCATTATGAAATGGATTAGCTGTCCTCACAAGCGTCTCTTTGCAATATTCAAAGTTTCCTTCGGAGAGAGAGAGAGAATCTGGTGTTCGGGGTGGGCGGGGCGGGATTTTATTCCCTCTGTTATTGATTTGTTAAAGTATTAAGTAGAAGAAGCCGAAGCCTTGGAGGGAGATGGAAGATGAGTTTTATGGGAGATGAGCAACGTATTTGGTGTGTGTGAGTTGGGTTTCTGTTGAAGACTGTGGTGTGGGAGGCGGGGGGGGGGGGGGGGGGGGGTGAGCGCTCAGATGTGCTGAAATAGTTCACAGGTGGGATCTGAGGGTTTGGGAAACAGATGGGGGGGGGCGCTGCCAGGGAGCTACGGTTTGAACTGAAATGACAGGTTAGTGGAGGCCAGTCAGACATTACGAGGCCCAACCTTGAATTTGGACGTAATAGCAGCTGTTATTTTTCGCGGACGCTTCCCCCTGTTCTAATACCTTCTTACGCCCCAGTTTTTGTTTTTTTCCCCTCTCCGGTGCTCGAGCTCGTCATTCCTGGCGGAGGGGATTTTTTTTTGCAATTCTTATTTTCTCCCGGGTGAGATGCCTCCCACTTTAGCGCCCATGCCATATGTTTCAAACGACCTCTCTCCAGTAAAAACAAGTGTGAAAAAAGCAGCACTCTGAGGTCCTTGAAAGCAAGAGGCACCATCAGTTGCTGACATTAGTTTTTATTGAAGGGAAGGGTGTGTGTGTGTGTGGGGGGGGGGGGGGGGGTGTACTGAGCCTCAGCCTTGTTGAGTGCTGACACAAGGCATTTCCATGTTGGTTCATGCATGTGTGAAAGGCATTTTTGGGGGGGGGCTCTGTTCTTTTGCTCTGTCTTGGGTGTCAGCTTTTGCTCGACAGCTTCTTCTGACTCTGACCCGGAGGGAAAATGGAGTAGAAACTGCAAAACAGGTTGGAAAAGAAGGCGGCGATGGAGCCTACTTAAAGTTGTGCCATCGCTGTGGCTTGCCGACCCTGCAAGGGAAACAACGCTCTTAAGAATCAACGTCAAGTTATGCCCACCCATTGGTTTATTCGATGAAGTTCGATCATCAGACACACCTTGACGGAACGAAAACAAAAGACACAAGGACACAACACTGTAATCTCAGGTGATTGGGAGATGAGGCTTCAATCACACACACACACACACACACACATACACACACACACCCTCATTCTCGGCATTCTTCTGCATCCGCCGCTTAAAGGAACCTTTCTCCGCAAGGGTTGTCCGTAGCTGTTCTGTGACACTTCAAGATGAAGGCTTTGTCGGTGGAAGCGCGGGGTGCTGTGTGTATGGTTTCTGCGCCTAGGTTGCTTTGATCTGCTTTGAGAACAGAGGTTCAAACGAAGGTTGGTATTTTACTGCTTCTTAATAGAGCACAGAGTGAATAGAAGCTTTTGTTAACTTGGGCTCCGATAAGCAGTAATTACCCAGTGATTCCTGGAGAATAAAGGGCACTTTTTTATTCTCTGAGAGAGAGAGAGAGAGAGAGAGAGAAGGAGAGGGAACGAGAGAGAGAGAGAGAGGGAGAGAGACAGTCAACTCTCCTTTGTTGGTGAGGGATATTTCACAGTGAAGTGTGGGTTTGATCAGAATTTTTTTCCTCTCATGCCTTATATTGCATGCTCACTCCGCAATCTCTCATCATCTGCCCACAACGCTCCCCCACCCTCCCACCTCCATCTCCACCCCCCCCCCCCCCCCCCCAGCACACCCACGCCCCATAATACCCTGCACCGCCTCCCCTCTATCTTTCTTTTATCCGTCAGTCCGTTCCAAGCTGTGTGTGGATAAGCCAGGAGGACATTGGCCACCGCACACGGTGACCATATGACACTGTAGAGATAGGCCTGATGGCCACATTTGGAGCCTTGAAAATGTGTGTGTGTTGGGGGGAGGGGTGGAGGGGGTTGCGGTCATGATTATGAGAACTAATGCCGAGAGCCACACACACACACACACACACACACACACACACACACACCTAAAATTTTCCGCCCTCCAGTTCCAGTCTGTCGTATTTGCCACATCCCAACATTAGCCACTCACACCGGCCAATCAGCCTGCTTTTGGTGCACGATGTCCACAGCCCTAATCCTATTGTTTGTGATAATGTGGCCCATACCAGTCCATTTGACATGGCACTCTCTGGAAGAGAATAACAGAGCTGGCTGGCTGTATTTATCACTGGCTCATTTGGCCCTTTTTAGCTTGACATGTCACATTACCCCCACACACAGGGAGCCACTAAAGGACTCAAACAAAGCCTCTAATGTAGTGCGAAGGACAACAAATGATGTCAGGTACCGCGTCTGAGGGGTCGCCGTAACCAGCCCGGATAGTTGACTCACAGCCCCTGTGCATTGTACAAAAAAATAAAACATAAATCCGAACCGTCTCGCCATTTAATTATAAAGTCTTTCAAAGTGAAAAGTTGGTTTGCAATTTTTAATCAAGCTCTTCATATACTCCACACTTTTCGGTCTCTTCTTCTGAGAGATGGAGGAGTTGGATGAAAGAGAGACAGAGACGGACGGATGAGAAAAGGGCAAGAGAGGGCGAGTCAGTCAGTCCTCATAGACAGGGATGGATGGCTATATATGCTGTATATATATATACAAAAATAATCCTATGTGTTACGGCAGCCCTATTCCCACTGGTGGCCCATGTATTAATGCAGACTGACCCTTTGAATACATCTGAGCTGTAGTTCAGAAATACCTGTCGGGAAACAGCCAAGGGAATATTATTCAAAATATTATCCCTGTACTATGGCCTATTTAAGTTTGTATTACAAGAGAATTACAAGAATAGAACATTGTCATAGCCTTGATGAATTTTAGTCAGCAATATTGTGCTTGCGTTACATCATATAGGAAACAAGTATTAATTATTGAAATTGCTTTATAATGCTGGTATAATGTCTGTGAAAACTACTTGCATGGGATTTGACCACTTGAGAAACCAGTCGGAAACGTTTATTTAAAGAGCTACAGTAAATTCTAATGAGACTCTTGACTCATTAGAATTTAGACAAGTGCAGCAGCCTACTGCGAGCCATGAGGTTATTTAGCCCAAGAGCTGCTGCAATTGACATATGGAACGCGGTTGGCTACACAGCAATGACAGGTGACAAAAATAGCGCTCATGTGCATTTCAAGATAAGTTCAGGGTCCCTCGGAATGCATTATTATGGCAGTTTTGAAAGAGGAACCCTTACAAACCTGCTCCAACTCTAACCAGGCCAGGCGCTTGGCCTGGTTTGATGAGTTTCTCCTTTCATTCGAAACCGTCAAAATCATCCAAATCACCTTCGTCAAAGAGGAAGCAGTTCCACACCCGACTCTTGTTTCTTGATTCACCTGACTTTTTTTCATTTTGGTTGGCGTACACTGCTTATGGCCAGCCAGACCGCAGTGCTAGACTCAGTACTACCAGTAAAACTGCACTGTACGGCAGTGTAGCCTTTTTCTGAATTTCGACTTGGAATGGAAGTATCGATTCTTGTGTCATTTGTACCATGAAATACTTCTAAATGAACAGGTAGGAACCCCACGTTGTACATAGAGCCAGGCCCGATGAACCTTGTGCCGACGTCAACTCTGACCCCAACCCCGTCCCCGGTTCAGTACCTGTACCTGCCCTGGCCCCCATGTCCTCGCCCTCTCTCTGGCCTCTCGCGCTGGTGGAAGGTGGAAGCGGAGTACTAGCCAGCTGCTGGCAGGCCCCTGCACAGATGGCTGCAGGTACAGCGCTACGCTTGGCTGATAACCAAAGGACTTCAAAGCTCAGACACGGGCTCAGGCCCATTCCTGTCTATGGCCAGGAGGGCATAGGCATAAAGGGACGCCAATAGACCGGGACCGAGACGCTCAAAGGAATCAACAGGCATGGAAATGAGCAGCTTTGGCCCTGTCCTCTTACTCTGCTCACCTTTTGTGAAATACTTGCTCTTCCCATTCATATTCACACCTACAGTCGACGCTCTCTTGCTCGCTCTCTCACTGTAAGGAGCCAGTGTATACGAAGCTGTGTTTATTTCATTAATATGTTCCTGTTAAATTAGTGAAGACAACACATTCCAGTGTTAGGTGAGAAGAGAAATAAGTGTCTCCGTTAAACGGGATGCCTTCCCCCGCTCGCGGGCTTTCATCTCGTTGAGTTTGAGCTAATGATCGTGGGGGCTTTCGACTCCCCGCGGACTGGCGAGTCAGGTAGCGGAAAACAACAACAGGAAGAAGGGTAGAAGCGGCGTGAGACAGGCGCAGAAAGCGGACCCTCAGTATTATATCACATCGCTCCATGAAATGTCGCAAAGGGGGACGTTAAGCCATTTGCTTTTGGTGATTTTGGTGCATTTACGGTGCATTTACGGTGCATTTCGGAGACAATCCTGTACGAGCCGTTTCAACGTTGATAAGGCTCCTCTTCTCTGCAGAGGCATCCGACTCAGGAAACCCTCAGCATCTCCCCGGTACTCATTATTAGTACCCCCCCCTCCAAGCTCCGCCCTCTCGTCCTTACTCCAGTACCCTGGTGACTCCACTAGACCATCCCGTGGTTGATTCTAATTCCTCTCCAGTCCGGATACGATGTAGCCCTCAGCCATGAGACGGAACGTCCAAACACAGAAATATTTCCTCCCCAAGACTGCATGATAACATCTCCAAAGATGTTTAGACATGTTTTAATTGCGATCAAAAGGAGGGGAAAAAAAACCCCCAAACCTAACAACATTTCCCGAAAGTGTCTTTTGTTACGGCTCTGCCTTTTGTCTCCTTTTTTCTTTTTTTTTTTTTGTGGAAGATTATATCTCGCTAATCATTCTCGGTGCATTCAAAGTTAATTCTCCGTTTGATTAGGTTGGCGGAATGCTCCAGCTTCAACAAAAGGAACGGTGGTGCAACTTTTGAAATGTCAGTCCTATCAGATAGCTTGATTCGGTTCTTTGTAATAAAGCACGACTCATAGAAATGAAGTCAGAACGTCCTGCCGTCCAATTATGAAAAAGCTTACACTGTAAACCACACAGCTCTCGGGGAGAAACCTTAAAGCTCAGCATGATTTGATGTCTGTCACTTCTTTGTGTCAGGGAATACCCTCTACTGTCACATGAGAGTATCTGGATGGGGTGCAATTCTTTGTTTTTTTTTAGGGGGGGTGGGGGGTGTCGGTGTGTTGCTTCATAAAAACCAGGTTGAATGTCCTGTGGAACCTCCCCCTCACTTCAAAGCCTTTCGGCACATTCATGACTAACCGGCAGCTCGGCGAGGCAATGCTTTGAACTGACCCTTCAATTCAGCCTCGGCGACAGAGCGAGAGGGAGAAGGGCGTGGGGAGATAGGGAGCGACGTGACGTGGAGAGAAGAAAGAAAGAGGGAGAGAGAGGGAGGGAAGGCAGGAGGGAGAGAGGGAGGGTGTGATGTGGGTAGATTAATACCTTCAACCCCCGGAGGAGCTGGGGTCCATAGGCCTCGGGGGCACTGCCAGAGGTCACAGGGGCAGTTTCTGTGAATGAATGTATGAATGTTTATGTGTGAGCATGGGTTTACCCGTGTGTGTGTGTGTGTGTGTGTGTGTGTGTGTGTGTGTGTGTGTGTGTGTGTGTGTGTGTGTGTGTGTGTGTGTGTGTGTGTGTGTGTGTGTGTGTGTGTGTGTTTTGCAGGGATAGGTCTAAAAGGGCATAATAGTAGTGGGAGTGGTATTGGTGGTGGTAGTAGCAGTGCTACAGCAGGTTCTTCAAAGCTGTAGGAGTTTCACGACTGCTTAGTTTTACCAGTTGCCAAGTTTTTCATAAAAGGCGACTACTACTAGTCGTCGTTTGCCTATTATGTAAGAACGACGCAGAGAGAGGAGTTCGAGGCAGTCTCGGAACCCATCAGCTATCGGTCTGACGACGATTAAACTTTTACTAGGTTTATTGGTTCATTTATTTATTTATAACTACTTGTGAAACGCTCCTGTTGTAGACATTGTCTGTCAATTCCAACTCCATTCTCGCATCTGAAATTGTTAATCGGACTGCAAACAATGACGGGCACACGGAAGAGGAATTCTTGGCCCGGATGTCCGCTGGCTGCACCGGATCCCCAGAAACATTGGCTTTTGTATTTTGTAAAATAAATGAATGAAGATATACATGTAAATACATATTTTAATAAATTATTTAACTTATACAATAATCATTGTAAATCTTGTGATATTGACAAAAAATATTTTGTCCACAACTAGTTGACTGCTGCCAACACCGCCGAATAGGGGTTATAGTAGTCTACTAGTCCGCTAGTTGACTAGTTGTTGAAACCCCTAAAGGGCTGTAGATCCTGCTCATCGGCCTCTAACCTGTCTCCTTGTTACATGGAGGCCCAATTCCCACTGGCTCCACTGACAACCTGGCAGCTGCAGCCACATGCACACACAAATCCCCACGCTAAACCACACAGGCATACATACTCAAAGCCCGCTCCCAACCTTTCTTTGCTTTCACAGATCCTGGCTCATAAAAAGGCCAAAAGCTGACCTTTAGTTATGAGGACTTGTCCTCTTCACTGCCCTTCACCCCTTCACTGCTCCACGCCAGTCCAGGCCAGGCCAGACCAGTTGTTTTCACCTCATTAACCTCCTAAGAGACAGAGATGCTTTCTGAGTTAGAGGACTACGGCTCAGAAGCTAAGAGGCAACTTGTGGACTTGGAGGACGAGAAGGGTTGATCAGCATTTATCTGTAGATCGTCCTTATTTGCCAGAAATAAACCCATGGCTGAGAAAAAAAGCGTATTTATTTTCTAAGGTTGTATACTCATATTACTTAGAGTAATACTTTCGATAACATTCTCTCATCAACATTTCATGTTTACAGTCTCTTAAAGCTCATTGTGTCCGTCTAAACCTTGGTGAGTAGCTATTTTGGTTTCTCCTCTGTCTGGCTTAATGTGCCTCAGATTCAAAGCCGTGGGAGTGTTATGAGGCTGATGGTCAGACTGGCCTTTCCCTGTCTGCTTTGAGCTGTTATTTGCGACTGTGAGGACACTGTAAATATCATTGGCCGACGTCGCGCTGTTGACGCTGAATCAGGCACTGACCGCTTGCGTCAGCCCAGCCATATATATTACATCAGCTCTATCTTGACGGCCGCGCTCACGACACACGGTGGGTCGGATTGAGCACACGTACACCTTCCTTCCTTAATAAATGCATAAATCTCCTTTGACTACATTGAATGGTGGAGCTGCTTACATTACTGAGAGGAGAGAGAGAGTGGCACCATAAAGTGCCACTAGAAAAGGAGAGAGATTAAGTGATTAAAATAATCTAATAGGTTTGCATATGAATTAGTCACCTGTGCCACTGAGGTGTGCCCGTCGAGGGGTGGGAGATGGAGAGAGGGAGTGAGAGAGAGAGAGAGAGAGAGATAAGGGGGAGAGAGAGAAGATCTGTATTTTTAATGAGAGTGATCCATGCCCCCTATAAGGTCCAGGGCACCAGCTTTCACATGACTGGTTAAAATATCACGCCGGTGTGCTGCCTCGAGGGGGAAGGCATGCGTCACCCTTAACTCTCATGTGAGAGCTGAGAGGAGAATGGAGGTGGAGCAGGGGCAACAGAAGGCCAAACCACGAGCAGGGTGATACAAAGTCTATATGCGTCGATGTGAGATGGATAAAGCCAAGTAGCCACGCAGACCCTCACTCTGGGACTATTGTCTCAGAGTAGAGAGAAAGAGAGGGCCCCCTCGTTCTGTCTCTTACCATGCCTCTCTCGCCTTATGAGATCGCCACTGTCTGTCTCTACATCTGGTTCCCTGTCTTCCTGTCCTTTTCCTCTCTCTTGCGCGCGCTCTCTCTCTCTCCCTCCCTCCCTCTAGCCCGGAGTCGTCTCCACCCACCACTACTTATCATGACCAAACACACACAGACTGCCCTTTATGTTTGAACTGGTCATCGTTCCTTTAGTCTTCTTCCAAGCTGACAACTATGGCTTCCCCTCCTCCTCTGCTGCAATTAAGGGCAGGAAGCATTTTTTATACACAATGCAAAAAAATCCCCCCAAAATGTTCTTCATAATTTTCACAAACAGAGAGATGGACATTTGAAGAAAAATGCAACATTGCACATATAGTGTGTGTTTGGAAACTGATCAGTAAGTCACATATTGTTAAACCTACAGACCAATCCTTGTTGAGGGTGCGGGTGCAGCCTAAGCATTATTCCAGGTGTATTTTGAATATTATGGCTACACCGTTGACCCCTAAGGCAAAGCAAACTCCCACAGGCAGTGATTAGCAGTCTGGTCCAGGCCGGAGGGCTGGGGGGCCGGGGTGGGAGATGACACCGTGCAGAGCACTGCCCAGCTTGTGTCCCAGCTTCCGCCTCTTCTCTCATCTTCAACAGTCTCCTATCTGTACACCCCCCACCCCCCCCCCCCCACCCGTTCAGAATCAATTTAATATAATGTTCACGTTATGAGAATTGAAAGGGTAAAGAGCAGCAACTCATTAAAGAGTTTGCCCATGATAATCAAGTTAGCCAGGGTTAATCCAATTCCGAAACCTCTGAAATTGTGTACTTGTTTGGAATATATTACCTGATGGTCTTGCCACTATCAGATAACCTAGACATAATAATAAGAATGAACCAATCACACGAAGAAAATACCTCCATTTGTTGTTTGTTTGATTATACAGTAGTTCCATTTTTATTATTTTTTTGCTTTGTTTTGTTCAGCCTCTTTGATTCGTTTGTTGATTGTTTTTTGGTCCGGGGCTGAAATTTTTGTATGTCTGTGTGTGTAGGTGGGTGTGTGGGCCAGAAGATATTGGATTGTCGGAAAACACAATGGTCTCCAACTGTGAACAGGCCGCTATATTCCTCTGTGACATCCGTTCTGAATAAACATTACTGCGGATAACGGCAGACAGTTGTTGTATGGCTAATGGTTTGCAAAGTTTGTTTCCTAGTTTGTTTTGATCTGTGTGTGTGTGTGTGTGTGTGTGGTCACGATGCATTTACCTCCTTGATTGCATGTTTGCAGATCACGGGGCTCTGCTATGCGCCGCTGAAGCATTAAGCATTGTTCTCTTAAAAGCCCAGTTTGCATTACACTGTGCGTAATCAAGGCCGCAATTCATATGCACAGTTAAAGGCAAACTGTCTTTTCTTTTTTCCTTATGTTTAATGCATGAGGTCACCATTTTCAGTCTTTGCTATATACTGTGCAAGCTGCGTGCGTTGATAAAAACAGAACGGTATGTAACCTACCAGCCCCTCAGCCTCCGCAACCACATTTTGCGACGAAAAACAAGGTGTTTGGGCTGTTTTTGGACGGCTCTGCGGTTGAGATAAAGATGAAAATATGAAAAGAAGTAGCGCATTGCACGGCAAATGGCAGATAAAGGTAGGAAACAAACAAAGTGCACTGAAGCCAGAGAAGGTGAAATAGTTGTGGACGTCCTTCCGTTGTCGGCCTCCCCCAGCAGGGGAAGCCCGACTGCGGAAAGAGGGGGATATAAAGCAACACACTGTCGGCAAGGCACGGCCAGACCATGATCAGCCCTAAACAGCAGCGAAAGTGGTGCCTTTCTGATTTTTTGGGCGGCATCTGCAATGATGTATTATATGATGTTGTATCCCTCCTGTGTGAGATGTCTCCCTATGGCTTCCCATGTTGGCTTTTGTGTTGGGTTTTGGCCCCGTTGGTTTTGTTGACTCTGTGGTGATACGGAGCGTCTGGCTGTGGCCGTAGATCCTAACGCGAGGGAGGAGCATTGTGCGGAGAGCCGTTAGCTGTGTTGCTGTGTGTGCACGATAAGGGGGGCTGCTTATCAGGTGTGTCTTTGTGTGTGTGTGTCCCCGCTTGGCCCTGCTGTGGGTTTACAGTGTGAAGACTCAAACAGCGTAGCTAGATAGCACTGTGTGTGACGGTGGCAGCGGCGGTTAGACCCTAAATAACAGGGCCCGTCACCTTATGGGAGAGGACATCTAATCCTGTAATGCCACACACATTTTGTCCACAACACAGTGAGTCCAAACACAACCGCTTTCTTTCTCTCTTTCTTTCTCTCTTTTTTTGTAAGGATAGGGACAGGGTGCTGTGCCTTGTTCACTTGCCACACTCGTGATTTGATTAATAACAAATCCAGGCCCCCCCTTCTTTTACCACCCCCTTCTCTTCTTTTTACTCCCTCCCTTGGTTTTGGTCTCGGGCCCCAAGCTGAACTTACAACCCAGCCAAGTGTCTTCCTCACACAAGCGGTTTTATGACCGCTCTCCACATGTGAATAACAGGGCCACTTATCTCATCACTGTTGTCTCTCAGGGAGATAACGTTTGCAGCGCTAGGTTCGGATTGTAAATTGTTCCGCGTTATACACTTTACAGAACTGACGCCGTCATGGCTTGATTACAACCCGAGAAGCTGATTCCCACCTGAGTTGTTCTATTCGATAAAAAGGGACTGTGAATTAGTTTTACCCCTTGGTCGGTCCGGATGGTGATTGGTGTGTGCATGTGTGTACATGAATTATCTGGTGGCATCATCATCCATTTCTGTGTGTATGTTTGTGTGTGTGTGTGTGTGTGTGTGTGTGTGTGTGTGAGGGGGGGGCGATACTGTGTGTGCTGCACGCATGGATTAAAACGGCTCACAAAACACTTTGTATCTGGAATAGGGAGTGTCACGCTTGTGGCAGTCATGTTCCTGATTTGCGAACAAAGAGGCCTCATGGACGTCTCACAAACGGCGTTGGTATTCGCCTTATAGGCTTGGCTTGTCCATAGGAAAAGAGCGGGTGTTGTTCCTTTTTGTACGAACAGGGAAGCTGATACAAGGCATTTCCAGTCGGCTCAGTAGTCAGGATGAGCTGGGAGGAGGATGCAGCAGAGGCCCTGCGCTGGTGTGAGACACTGTCTCGCCGCCTGCTGCTCTGATGCATTATTCTATAAATAAGCAGAGATGAGAGAGCTAAAAGAGCAGGCAGGATGGTCAACAGTGGCCCAGAGTAATGTGTGCATGATTGTGCACATGGGGCACATACGTGTATTTATTTTTGTGTGTATGTGTGTGTGTGTGTGTGTGTGTGTGTGCGTGTGCGTGTGCGTGTGCGTGTGTGTTTATAATAGAGAGGGTGAGATGGAAAGAGATAGGGAGAGGGATGCTGGGGAGTGACGGGCCCCGACTCTGAAATCAAGGACAGACAGGAACACAAGGCTCGTCTAAATGACATGGCTGGCTGCACTGTGTGGACAATATGTTCTTCCTCAGTGGTGCGTGCATTCATACCTTGGACCCGCCCCCCGACTCCTCGTCCCTCCGCAACTGTGGCCCCCGATGGCCACCAGGGTCTCCGCATTCGCCGCTTAAGTTATATCTCTAAGCCCCGGATGGATGGGTAAGTTCTGAAATGGTGGTGCGTCACAATCTCAAGAGAATAATTGAAGGCTTGTGTGTCTGTGTTGCGTGTGCGTGCGTGTGTTGATTGGGGGGTTGTTTAGGACACTCGGCAAATCAGCAGAGTGTGAGATAATGCTTTGTCTAGACAGGCCGAGGCCACTTCATTAAGCACTGCGTTTTCCCCGACCCCCCATCACGTTGGGCAGGTCAGCCACTGTCCAGATTCTGGGTTTAGAAGAACAAGAAGGCCGTTGGTTGGACCTGAGCATCTCCTCTAGAGATCAGCGGTTAGTATAGTATGGTAACCATATACACAGTATATTGCAGTTGCATTGTGGGTATTATCTGTTGCATTATGGGTGTTTATCTTATCGTATGTATAGACATAAATTACAAAATGGTTATACGGTATATTCTCTCTCTTAACCGAATTTACACCACACACATTTTATGTTGAAATGGCATAATCCTTAGTTGTTTAAGTGACTGACCTGGATGTTTAATATATGCCAAAATTGACCAAAGATCAGTGATCAAGCTCTTTGGTTTGGTGTCTTACATGTTGTTCTACATTACTCTGCGTCTCGCAGTATTCATGCAGTTGTGTGAGTGTTATAATAAGAAAGATCTAGCGGAGCAAGTCCCAGAATGCGAAGGCCCCTCACTGCCCACCCCTACCCCCACCTTTTTTATGGCATGCAGAAGGGGACTGATCCTACCAAAAGAAAGATTCGCAAACCCCTGACAGAGAAGTGCTCTCTCTAAGAACATTGACTATTACCATTTCAACATGTTGATCATAAACATTAGGAAATGCCTCTCTGGTACGTTTAATTGCAGTGTGTGGGACACACTGTGTTCTTCAAGTTATGTTGAAACCATGGGTCTTTATGCTTTCATGTCTGACATAAAGTTTAAATATTGACATTTTCAAGGGAATGCCAATGCAGAGTTGTTTCAGACATCAGTAAAAATGGGTTAATTGTTCGATCTGTAGATCATAAATACTTTTGAACTTCAGTCCGGGTGAATATTGTTCATGTGAACTGAGGTGCCTCTGCAGCCGATAACTGCACACATTGTTTCCTGTGTATGGTTGGACGAGATAACAACCAGTTCTACTGTTCTTGCGTTGTTTTCTTTAAAATCTTTGTTTACTGTACGGTTTAGCTTGCCGTAGGTTTCACTGTGTTGCTTTTTATGAAGCTGTTAGCCAAATTTTGTGAGGTTTTAGTTAGATTTTGAATTCCCAGACCTCCACATTTCCTAACTGAGTCAAGGGTGCATTTTCTGAAATTTCCTGTGCATTTCCAAACAGTCATTACTCAGACTTTCCCAATTTAGTTGAGCGCACTGTAGCCTTGAGTTCATTGCACCATTTTGGTCAGGTCAACCAAACTGTGTAACCGCAGTGTTATAACTGACAAGGGGTCAGTGAGTGTCTTAAGATCGGGCTGTAGGAGGAATTTCATGTGACAGATAATGGAAACAGCAGTTACTGTAGCCTAGCCCCTTGTATAAACCAAAAATCTTGTGCTTCTAGCCATCCATAATCATCCTGGCGGATATGTAATCCTGGAATGTTCCATAAGAGGAACAGGCCAGTTCTGTGTCCGTCCACCCTTCGTTCTGTCCCTAAGTCTGTGCCTGTGATGATCCTGTCAGGATCTCCCAGTCCCATACCGTCAACGCTGCCCCGTGATGCCACTCATCATTCAAATTATTTTTAGCATAAAGTCCAGGCACAGGAATTGGTAATCCAAGGAGTGACATCTGGCCTTCAGGGCTTATGTGATTAGCAGAGAGCCTTGCCCCTAATAGCCTAGCGGATGTTCTTCATTACCTCTCCCTTACCAACAATACCTAGACTGGGCAGAAAATGGTCGAGCATATAAGAAATAACTTCTTATTAGCTGGCCAGGGGGTATATATGCTTGCATCTGTGTTCGAGCTTTACTGCAGGTCGAGAAGAGCATAGAAATGCTATGCTCTAGCTGGTCCAATGACCATTAGGCTTACTGCAAACCCTCTAATGTGCACTGCAGCTCCAATCCCGTAGTATTAGGGCTAAGACCAGATGACCATAGAGATGACTAGTGAGACCGAGCAAGGCCAGAAGAGACAATCAGCACAACGAAAGAGAGAACAGGGGAGCAGGGGCTGAGAAGAGAGCTGAAGAAGCGGGTGAAAGCAAAGTAAAGTGGAGGCCTGCCAACTTCCTACTGAATTAATCATAATCATCGCTCAGAGAGCTGATAATGTCGAAGGGACCAGGAGTGATCTTGCTGTTTCGCTTGCTGTCTGAGGGAAGGAAACCCAGAATTAGCGCAACAGGAAAATGGTCCCCTCATTATCTCAGAAAAGAAAAATAAAAAACCTTGCGTCTTTAGGATCCATAGCTTTCTGGTCGCTGGTTAAAAAAACACCAAATAAATTGTTATTACAGCTGCAAAAGATTCTTGGATTTTGTGATTGTGTGTATAATTTTACTGTCTTTGAATGGAGCCACAGTGGAAACCATTAGGTCTTGTTATGTACGCAGAAGCTGGCACTGCCAAGTGGAACCTCTCTAAGTGTTAGTAGTAAACTAGTTTGGAGTCCATGGAATCCAGTTTAAACACAGCTTTACAGCACATCTCCTGTGATGTACCTTGCCCTTTAATAAACAGTCCAGAGCTGTAAACAAGCTGTTCGACAGAGGGAATAAGAAAATTTGCTATTTTGGGCACTTTGTGCGCTCATAGAATCTCTGCTTATTCTGAGGCAGCTCGTTCCCAGGGGGTCAGAGCGGTGAGTCGCTGCCTTTCTGCACTCTCTGTCTTGTTGTCTTGGGGATCTGAGGTTGAGAGAGAGTTCAGATGCCCCTCCGTTTCTACCCTGTTTTGATCCGTGGAATGACTTTTCATCCACCTCCTATCCTGAGAGTGAGTATTGTGATGCGATAAAAGCAAGGGCCGAGGTGTCCAGTTTGGGAGGAAATTGCAGTCGTTCCATGAGACCCACAACGTACTGTGTTTTCTTTGTTTTTGTTTACAATGTTGTGTTGCCTTAGTGTCTCTGAGGAGTCTCCCATGAAAGGGTATTGTTGTGTTTCAGCATTCACCACGAGCGTTTACATTTCTTCAGATGAAGCCAGGGGGAAAATAGCATTTCCTCTGCATGCATGAGTGATCTGCTCAACACTGGCTTTAATTTATGTTATATAACAACATGTCAAACCCCCTTATATTGTATTACAAAAGCAATTACACATACTTTCGTGACTCATAACAGTGAATAGCAAGACTGTAATAAATATTAGCTTTTATTTAGATATTAAACTGATCAGAAGTCAATTTATGCCTATTTCTAAACTTGTCCTCACAAGTTGATGCCTTAACAAAGATGCTATATTTCATAACCTTCCATGACCCTAGCTGTCTGTATTTAAACCTACTGCCTTCCACTCAAGTTTCAAACACTGTCTCAAATTCCTAACCTCTCACTTTTTTTCCCCTTCCTCTCCTCTTTGCCCCTCCTCTCTGCCCTAACCCCAACCCCCCTTCTTACAGGTATGGCCTCGCAAGTGCAAGTCTTTTCCCCTCACGCTCTCCAGTCAAGTGCCTTCTTTAGCGTGAAGAAACAGAAGGTGGAGCAGAGTTGCAACTGGGATATGACAGGGTACGGAACGCACAGCAAAGTCTACAGCTACAACAGCAGCAAGAACGTGTCGGCGGCCGCCGGCCCCCTCGGCATCAGCAGCTCCCTGCAGGTGACCAGTGGCACGCTACCCTACGAGCAGGCGCTCATCTTCCCAGCCAGCGCAGGCCACATTGTGGTTGCGTCAGCTAGCAGTACTTCGGGGGCCGTGGGGTCTCTGCTGGGCAGCGGGGGTGGTGGTGGTGGTAGTAGCAGTAGCAGCAGCGGGGGAGGAGGCAGCAGTGGTGGTGGTGTGGGCAGCGGGGTCGGCGTTCACAACCTAACCCGGCGGAGTACCGTAAGCCTCCTGGACACCTACCAGCGATGCGGGCTTAAGCGCAAGAGTGAGGAGCTCGACAACAACAGCAGTGTGCAGATCATCGAAGAACAGGGCGCGGCCATGATCCAGAACGGAGCGGCCAGCGGAGCCACCGTAGCAACGGTGGCTGCCGCCACCTCCACTGCCACGTCCAAGAACAGTGG
>NC_137201.1:8300586-8348086 GCF_960531495.2 Zeus faber
TGTCTCCCTATCTGTTGTTAGCCACGCACAGCAGAGACAGACAGGCCCCGGCGTTCCACTACATTTAGCCTGCCTCCGTGCGAAACATCAAGGAGTGCGTTAATGAATCAGGTTGCCATTAGTTACTGTTTCATCAAGCGTGCACTAATGAAACAGTGAAATTGTCCTTGTGCATGTGTGTGCGTGTGAGTGTGTGTATTTGAGGCTGAGAGGCGGGTAAGCGCGGGGATCAGGTTGCTTCGGGGGCGAGATGGATGAGAGTAGTCAAAAGAGGGCAGACCGGGAGGCAGCGGCGTTGTTTAGGTGTGAAACTCCCTCCGAGTTCCTGACTTTGTTCGGCACTCGGCCTCTCCCAAGCAGCGTCGGCTCATTGCCGAACCTGTCACTTGGCATGTTTTTCACGATTGCTGTTGTTCAGTCGCATAATCAACTCACGACAGTCCACGGCCAAGGCTTCAGTCGCAGGTTCCTAATGGCGAATTCCAAAAAAATCCATTCCAGAGCTGGCGTGCAGACAAAGGAAAAGCCTGAGTATGATAATTATTACCCCTCCCTGTACTCACGCCTGCGCTTTTAATGACAGTCATAGACCTTAGTATGCATGACAGAATCCTAATAACGTGTTTCTCGTTTATAATTTGCCTCTGGGCAACTCTTACGGGCGTCTCCGCTGAGTTAAGCAGCCACGGCTGGCGCTAATTAACCAGCACCAGTCAAGCGTGCGCGCCAGAACGTATACAGTAGTCAACCACTTAAAGTCATTTTGGCAGGTAATGAAGGAGTATCATCTCACCTCTCGGGTATGTAAACAAAAAGGGGAGGGGGGGGGTGGACCCCTGCTTTCGCATCACCTCGCCCACGCTACCACCACAGGAGATTTAATCGGGTGTTTATCGGGCATGTGTGCACGGACATGTACGCTTGTGTCCGCGTCGTGTGCTTTCGCTCGGCAGATCGCTCTCTCCGAGCCCCGCAACGACGTGTCGCGCTCTCGCTCTCCTCCCTTTGTTCTCCTGCGCAGGTCAATTTCCATACGTTTCCCAGGATATTAAGTCAAGCGGAAATGAAGCCGCCTGGATAAAAACTCGGGCTAGCCGCCTACTCCACGCGGCCCTCAATAAAGCGGAAATTCATACTCCACTTCATATTGATTGGCTTGTTTCGAAATGCACGGTTTCCGCTAACTCTCTCTCTCTCTCTCTCTCTCTCTCTCTCTCTCGCTCTCTCTCTTTTTGTACTTTTTGGTCGAGAGGGCGTCCACGGCCCGCCCCCTCCTCGGCTGCCTGGCAGCTGCTTTGTTAAAGCCCTCTGGTTTCTGGTTTTCTGCCTGCATTTCTACAAACCAGCTTCGTCCCGAAATAAACAAAAAAAACCAGAAGAACGAATTAGGAGGAATAACCCCCGCGCACCGGTTACTTTGTCTTTTTCATGCGTTATGGCACAGGCTGACTGGCACAGGTGCCCCGGGCCTAAATAAATCATGAAGCCCCCACCCCGCCCCCACTCCCCGACCCCATGTGCCAGCCATCCCTCTGCAGGGAGCTTCAGAATTTTCTCTCTCTCGCCCCCCACACCACTCCCTTTCACCAGCCATGAATATTTAAAACACTAGAATTGGGAAAGTGTTGGGGGGGGGGCATCGGAAAAAAATACAAGGTTAATTCTTGACACCCGTTGGACGTCCTCATCTGAGCCTGGTTATAGGAGAGGTTTGAGGAGGGGAGGGGGGATTTGGGGTCAGGGGTCACAAAAACAACGGGGAAATGGAAAGAGATGGACACAGACACAGAGAGACAGACGGTGTTAAAAAAAAAACAAACGAAGAAAAAAAACGGAGAGAGACGGATCGTGTGACAGGCGGAGAGATAGGGACGGATCAAATCTGACAGTCAGAGGTAGAGAGAGGGGGGGAGAGAGAGAGAGGGCTCGCCCATGCTGTCGCCATTCAGGGGGGAAAAAAACAAAAACGTGCATTCGTTTGGGGGGTCTCGGAGCATGGGACTCTGGCTTGGTCCGTTGCGCCTGGCTGCCGCTGCGCCGCGCCACGCGGGCCACGTCTCCCATGAAGTTTTTGGGCGTTTCAAACCGCGTTGGTTTCCTCAACTGGAAGAATTTGCTAATGTGCATGTTTGAGACGAAGCAGTCTGGCTAATTTGCAGCAAGCGCTCAGACTGGCTTTTTCTTTTTTTTTTAATTGCTCAAGCCTCTCTCTCCCTCTCTCTCTCTCTCCATCATTTCCCTTACCCAATCTTCGCCCCTGATCTCTGCCTCTTCACACTCGCGCCCCGTCACAACGACGCCGGCCGTCGCGCTTCCTCCTCTCCTCCTCCACCGCCAGGCAATTGTTTTTTGCCAATTCTTCCGACCACTTGTGATACCTACGCTCCAAACGGTTCCCCCCCGCCACCTTGACGGTGATGGATCGGAGACGTGTGACAAGGCAGTTAAACATAGCTCATAGTCTTCTTTTTTTCTTCTTCTTCGTCTTCTTTCACCGCGTGGCTGCTTTTCATTAAAGACAAGGCGACGGCATTAAACGGCGAGCCGCGCGTATCTACCGCGTAGCCTATTTTGAGCAACACACACACACACACACACACACACACACACATTTTTTTTTGCATCGTTTGAGGTCAGTGTGTATGTGTGTGTGTGTGTGTGTGTGTGTGTGTGTGTGTGTGTGTGTGTGTGTGTGTGTGTGTGTATGCCTTTAGCTGGCACTCTTGTTCAAAACCATTTCTAAATATATTTTTTTGACAAGTTCAAATATAAGTAGAGTAGTTATGGATATAAAAAACAGATTGATGTTACGAGCAGCAGAAAGCAGGAAGTCGTTTTGAGCGTCAAGTCCCACGTGACCTGAACGCAGCATCCGTACAGTGGCAGAGAGTCCACCATGGATTCTAGCAGAGATAAAACTCAGCCGGGGACTGTGATCGTGGTCACTGTGAAAACTCGATTTGAGTTTTCACTGAGATCACAATTTCAGAGGTCTCTTCTGTTACCGAGGCACTGTTTAGGTTTTTTCACGTTGATACTTGGAGTAGTTACGTCGCTCCCCGATACTGTTAAAAAAATGGTGTCGTGTAAACAATGATGCATGTGAACACAACTGGGAATTATCGAGGGAAGAACAATTATCGAGGTCGTGTCCATATATCGTAGGATAAGTCGATAAAGTAATTATCAAAACAGGCCTACTGCTCATCACTCCCGGTGAGGTGTACAGCAAACATAGGAGGGGAGGTGGAGGGTGTGTAGCAATGCAGTAGGGTTGCCGCAATTATTGGTGTTACCCGGTGCTCAGGCATACACAGATTACATTACTTGCCCACTTCCCCCCCCAGTAGTTTTTTTTATTGAAATAAAATCCATTTCATAAATTTGATCAGTTATCAATACTTAATCAGACACTACAAAAGTGAAAGTGTCGTCGTGCAGGACAGCAGAGTCTGCGGAGTCACATTTCACTTATCATGGGAAAAACAAACACCATCCCTACAATGCAGCAAGTAGGCAGCGAAGCAGGTAGGGCAGGATGCACTGGTTGCTTAAATAGGCAGGCCCATTAAGGGCGTGGTTGCCTGTGTCGCTGTCAAGTTGTCTGACAAAAGTAGCTCCGCAAGCTACACCTAATTTATTGGCAAATTGATAGATATTGGAAGTAAAATAGAAAAAAAAAAAAAGGTTTTCTCATTGCTCTACGCTAAACTTACACAAAATTAGGTGTCGCTTTGCGTTCAAAGGCTCACCAGAATAGCTTTTTTCGGGCGAGCACTACAAATTTGACGGGGATTCTTCTCTGAGCCAGTGGGCTCGTCATAAAAGTCGGGAGCAAATCCTTTTCCACCCGATGATAAATAATTTAAAATGACTAATAGCGCCCTGTGACAGCGAATGTATTGCCGCGGTGTATCAGATTGCAATGGTTCAGGCCCCGAGGCGTTATTTGTTTGGAAAAATAATTACTCCTGTATTAGATCCTGGTTAAATATTAAAAGGGTTAACGTTAGGCACGGCGCTGCGCATGGGGGGAGTTCCGTAGCGTCGGATTTTAGACATTGCCGCTCCCTTAAAACATGAAAAACCTGAGTCTTGATTTGGGTCAGTGTCTCGCCGCTGAATTCATGGGGGAATTCAGACAATGATCCCTCTAAAGAAAAGCGAGAGCGTGGGGGATTGGGAAAAAATGACATCTGATCAGATCTCATCAGATCTTTCCAACGTCTTTATTTACATGTTCTGTCAGCGTATGAGTGTGTAAATCCGAGTCTGTGTTTGTGTGTGTGTTCCCAACGGCAATAGAGTTAGTGCATATGGTGGCATATTTGAAGGTGATGACAGTCCTCAATGCATCGGATGGTTTTGAGGCATTATACACAGACACATACACACTCAACACTCTACAATTGAGGTCCAGGAGCTCCTCCAAAGGGGTATCAGTGCCGAAGGAGAATATGGCTTCCCAGGGTTAGCCATTACCAATGAATGGGACGTAACTCAGAACGGCATCAAAGGACCGGCCGTAGCAACACGTGATACGCTCATTAAAGCTGGATCCGCTGATTATAACATCAAACAGATGGCTTCACTTCAAGTAAACACGGCAGCAATATTGCCCTTGTGACCCGCGAAGGGGGAACTAGATGCTTTCTTTTTTTTCGGCAATGCGTCCAATTGCTTCAAGCGATCCTGCCCTGGGCGCGTGCCATCCTTTGGTGAACTCTTGCCGCATTCAGCAGACGGGTGATTCCACGATGTAGAGTGCCATCACGGCACTAACTTTTAAAAGTGATTGCAGGCCTGGCAGCTTTTGGTTGCCGAAACTGAAAATACGGTTGCCATTATAAGTCACCTTATATTTTGAGTGATTTAGATACTGTGCAGTTATAAAGCAGCTAAATAATGAAAATGTGACATAAAAGAATGTTGAACATCGTTATTACAGTACCTGAACAAAGTTCTTTGTAGTTGGTGTTTTATCTGATACGTAACAGAATTTGAATATTTAGAGGGGAAGAAACAGTCAAGTCAAGACAAACAAGATGTGATAACGCCTCTGGTCACACTTGTCTCTGTCTCTCTCTTTCACCCACATGTATATGCTCACCACACAGACAATATGAATCTCAACAGTCCTGTTTGTCTCCTCATTGTTAACAAAGGTAAATTCTGATTTGCATCTTTCCATTTAAAAGTAGCTCTCCATCAGATGAGGTGTGAGCCATGCTCATTATTAATGCTGTCTGTCTACAAAGATAAGAACTGGTTATTGTATTGTAACGGCTATGACCTTCTTCGTCAACATCACAATATCAGTGCAAAGTCAGGAAAAATAATGAGAGAACCTACTTAAATTCATCCTGCGGAGTTCAGATGACGCAACTTCCGGTTGAATTTGTGACCTGTGGTATATTCCAAGTCTTTCAGAGCGGTGAATGTGTTCAGGTAACAGGGTTGAGTGTGAATATTATGGGACACAACTACAAGGGAAACTTTTCACAATCTCTCATGAATTACTACAAGCATGAGATATCAAATGAATTCACACAATAATTTAAAAATACTAAGATTTCTGAAAGATTTTAATTATATTATATGTGTGTATATATATATATATATATTTTATTTTTATTTTTATTTCAAGGTAAAGTTAAGTTATAGTGGCTTGGGACAGGTGAAAGTTCTGTTTTCTATCTGTTCAAACTTTTTATCTGAAACGTGCATGTACTGTCCAAAAACCCTTTTACCTTTACTTTACATGCATAATTTTAATTTAATACCAGTGGGCCACAAGTGGCACCCCAAATGGGGAATCACCCAGTTGTGCTATCACCCACTAGTGCAAAACAACTGGGTGATTCCCAGTTGTTTTGCACTAGTCAAGACCTCCAAAATGTTGATTTAATGTTGGTTTAGACGACCAAATATGATAAGCAGCACAGTAATAACTCATCTGATCCACGTTGACCCCGCTTCTCTTCTTCTCCTCTATAACGTTCCTTCTTTTCGAATGTGTGTCTGGTGTCCACGTCAGCAACAATTCAACAAAAAAGGGTAACTCTTGCCAAAGAAACCGTTCAAGCTAGAGCAGCCAAACTGGGAACACGTTAAATCATTTGTAATTAGTGGAATTACCCCCGGGGATTCATACAGCTGTAATCAATAATTATAAAATCGACACAGAAATGAATAAGTCTGACTGAAACTGGTACTGAAACGAGGAAAACACTACAGAGCCTGTGGGCTTATTCCATTTCCCCATCTGCGGAACCTCAACGTCAAACTCAGATTATAGCTGGGTGATTGTCCTTTCAGACATCATAATGCCGATCAGCCACAACATTAAAACCACTGACAGGTGAAGTGAATAACATTGCTCATCTCGGTCCAATGGCACCTGTCAAGGGGTGGGATATATTAGGCAGCAAGCGAACAGTCAGTTGTTGAAGTTGATGTGTTGGAAGCAGGAAAAAGGGCAAGTTTAAGGATCTGAGCGACTTTGACAAGGGTCAAATTGTGATGGCTAGACGACTGGGTCAGAGCATCTCCAAAGCGACAGGTCTTGTGGGGTGTTCCCAGTATGCAGTGGTCAGTACCTACCAAAAGTGGTCCAAGGAAGGACAACCGGTGAACCGGAGACAGGGTCATGGGCACCCACGGCTCATTGATCCGCGTGGGGAGGGAAGTCTAGCCCGTCTGGTCTGATCCCACAGAGGAGCTACTGTAGCACAAATTGCTGATAAAGTTCATGCTGCGATGATAGAAAGGTGTCAGAACACACAGTGCATCACGGCTTGCTGTGTACGGGGCTGCGTAGCCGCAGACCGGTCAGAGTGCCCATGCTGACCCCTGTCCACCACTAAAAGCACCAACAATGGACACGTGAGCGTCAGAACTGGACCATGGAGCAATAGAAGGAGGTGGCCTGGTCTGATGAATCACATTTTCTTCTACATCATATAGATGGTCGGGGTTAGGGTCCAATCCGATGGAGCATCCGTGGGATGTGCTGGAACAACAAGGCTGATCCATGGAGGCCCCACCTCACAACTTCCAGGACTTAAAGGATCTGCTGCTAACGTGGTGTCAGATACCACAGCACACCTTCAGAGGTCTTGTGGTGTCCATGCCTCAATGGGTCAGAGCTGTTTTGGTGGCATGAGGGGGAGCTACACAATATTAGTTGTTATTAGTGGTGTCTTTAATGTTGTGGCTGATTGGTGTCTATTGTATTTGAAATATTGTGTTAATCAATAGTGATAAGAATATATGCCCTAAGTTTTCCTATTAATATGAAGTTGAGGGAGTGTCATTTGACCACCGTTTTGGAGTGATATCATATTTGAACGTGGGTGTCAAATTAAAAACAGCAAATGAGTCTTTTCAGTTTTCCGCGGCCGCCAACGTCACGGCAACTCCTGGGAGGCTCGGGTTCCCTAATTTGGACGGCAGCTTTAAGGCCTCTGATGATGGGCGTAAACACCTGAACAAGACGGAGCCCGAGCCTGTTTTTATCTGCCCTGCCCGGTGCTCGGGGGGGCCGGAGGGGCCCTTGAGCCACACTCTCATCTCACAGCTATTGTTTGCCAGTTGGGCGCTGCGCTCTCCCTCTTTCTCTAATTCTTTCAAAGCCCCCGCCCCCCAACCTCTATTTTTCCCCACGACCTTGTTGCTTTGTTCCACACGGACTTGTGGTTTAACCGAAGCTCTTGGTTACTACAAATTAGCTTTTTATCTATTACCAGCTGTGAACGTTGTGTGGATAGCGCATTTATACGGTATATATATGCTATACACCTCCATTGTCCATATCATTGACGTTACCGTGGTTACAGAGACGCTGAGACCTTCCTCTTGTTGTTTGTGTCTTTAAGACAGGCAGAGAAAATAGTCTCAGGGAGAAAAGAGATAGAGAGAGTGAGAGGGGGTCAATTTGGTTTACCCAGAGTGCATTGCTGCTCTGAGCACCGGGAAGAACAGCTGAGAGCAGCAGGGAACTTTTATTAGTGTTCCCCGGTCTCTACTCTCCCTCTTTCCTCTCTCTCTCTCTCTCTCTCTCTCTCTCTCTCTCTCCCCCCCTCGCTCTCCATTCTCCTCTCGCTCTCACCGTGCACCGTCAAACCTTCTCTCTCTCTCTCTCTCTCTCTCTCTTTGTCTCCCCCGCTCCATTTCCTGTGCCCTATGCCCGATGTTTCACATGCAAATCTACTCTGCATTTCAATGATCAGGATCCGGGAACAGCAGGATCATAAAGCCCCATCCCTACCAGCTGCCCATACCTGTAGTGTGTGTGTGTGTGTGTGTGTGTGTGTGTGTGTGTGTGTGTGTGTGTGTGTGTGTGTGTGTGTGTGTGTGTGTGTGTGTGTGTGTGTGTGTGTGTGTGTGTGTGTGTGTGTGTGTGTGTGAGAAAATGAAATAATGTGCGTTCCAAAGTCTCAGTATTTTTTATTTAATGGCCTTCTATGCATCATTTGCATTTCTTTGTAGCCGAGTCGTAATTTCCGAAGGTTTTGACAAACAAATGGAGAACTTCAGGCACCTTTATCTTCAAGAAGGCCACCGGCATCGGTTTTAAGGCACCCTCTGTTGTTATTGTTGTTGTTGTTGTTGTTGTTGTTGTCGTTGTTGTTGTTGTTGTTGTTGTTGTTTTGTTTTGTTTTTTTCCCCGGCCTGGCCCGTTTGTTTTCCTTTGTCGTTTCTCGGAAGTAAGCGGGGAGAGAGCGACAGGTGACCAAGTGTGGAGAATCTGAAATGAGTGTGGGAGTGGCAGTGCCATCTCCTCTTTGTTTTTCAGGTGGGGGAAGACTCTGGTTCTCTCTCGCTCTCCCTCTTCCTCCTCTCTCTTTGTTGTGTCGTGTCCTTGCTCTCTCTCTTTCTCTTCGTTCCCATCCTTGCCGCCTCCCTCCCCGGACCCCTTGATTCATGAAAGAGGCCATTTTGTTAGTCTAATTGCGTAAAGGCCGCCGCTGAAGGATGAAGCATCCGAGTCGCCGAAGTCTGTCGGCTGGCTCTGGAAAACACACACACACACACACACACACACACACACACACACACACACACTTCCCCCCTCATTAAGATGGAATGAGGGGGCTAGGGCTGGGTTTAAAAAATGACAATACCAGTACCAATACCAGAACCCTTAAAGTGATACCAATAGAGTACTTCATTCGATACCTTTTTTTTTACAATACTTATCATGTGAACGGCAGCATTCAGTTGTGCAAAATGCCACCGCTCCTCCCCATCCAAATGATTTTGACACAAATGCATTTTAAAAGTGTTCAAATTGTTGAAATGTTGATTAAATAACTGTACAAAAAAAAGCACTGTAAAAGTAAAGTATTTGGGCCTTGTCATTTTAAACAAATAGCCAGTACAGGAATGAAATCCCATTTGGACATCTGGCAGACTCGAGAAATTGTGAACCCATCCGTTAACAAACTTGTTGTAGCTGTTGATGTGGTAGTCAGCCAATCACACGTTGCATGAAATCGAAAAATGCTTGCGGTGATTGGCTGGCTTGTAGCTGCTGTGGTAGTGAGCCAATCACACGTCGCATTAAATCGAAGAATTGCAGTGATTGGCTTGCAAGCAAAACCGTACAAATAGTCACTTTTTCTAGCTCTGGGTAGAAAAAGTATCTTTTGACTGCGTTTCGATACTACTTGGGTTATTTTGGTATTTTGATACCTTCAAGGTGTTGAGTACCAGTACCCAGCCCTAGGGTGTGCTGCTGCTATTTGCCTCGAAGAAGGTTTCCCGCGGCACAGGAATCAAACGCAGACAGAGTTGTTTAGAGAATGCGGCCTCTCTGGGGGTGGCCCCGTACTAATTGCGACTGGGTCGCATTTACTGATTACGGTTAAGTGCTCCAAATCGGTCCCCCCGCTCTCCGCCGCATTGACCCTCTCCCCTCCCACAGCGGCTGCGGTCAATAGCTGGGCTCTGCCCGTCGAGATGCCTTTCCGCTGGGGGAAGGAGGGAAGGAGGGAAGGAGGGGCGGAGGGCCGCTCTCCAAAGCTCAGCCCCCGTCTCCCCCTCCCCGCTTCGCCCTCCACTCCCACTGCGCACACAGAACCTTGAAGGTCAAAGCAAAGGGGGTGGAGGGCTGTCAATTTATAAATCAAACTTTGGAACAAGGGGGGCGGTCAAATGGCGCCCGACGAGACTGCGAGGCGTTGGCCGTTCCTTTGGCCGCGCTGCCTGAAAAAGTGCCCTTTATTCCGCTCGGTGCCTCTCACCAGGCCCTCTGCATACATCAAACCAAACTGTTGATTCGAAGCCATCGTTTTCAACAGTGTCTTAAAGGCATTTGCCTGCAAACAGAGGAATTCTATGCAAAATATATAAACAAATATCGATGACATACAGATGTAATCGAGCCATTGCGGCATCTCGGGCCGAGCCTTCGTATCAATATTGACGAAGCTGGCGATTTCGTATATATTCATATACCGGTCGGGGACCCCCGCTTGGGATCCCAGACAGAGATCAATGGCGTCTTGCGCTCCCCACCTCGCGCCAGGAGCCGGCCGTTCTGCGGAGAGGCGAGGCGGAGAGGCGGAGAGGCAGCCCTGCGCCGGGGGAAGCCCGCCAGGGGTGATATAACAGCCGCTGGATCCCGGACGGCACAGCTTTGGAACATGTCCGTGGGATAGTGATTACTGATGTGGAGGTGGAGATCTCACCCCCCCCCATTGCTGGACTGACAGGAGTCTCTCTCTCTCTCTCTCTCTCTCTCTCTCTCTCTCTCTCTCACTTCACCCCTTTATGCGTGTGCTAGAGAGAGTTATTACCTTGTGATAGTCGTACTGAGAGAAATCGCGTGTTTGAGCAGAGTGCTGACCAAGATGTCTTCATCAGAAGCTGGAATGTAGTCACTTACAGTGTGCTGTGCGTTGTTTTGGGTTCAAACAACTCTGGCCGACCGGGTTATTTGCCTTATCTTTCCTTCCCTTTCTGAATTTTTTTCTTCCATTCTGTCTCCTTCCTTTCGGCCTCTCTGTCCCTCTGAGAAAGCACAGTCATCACCCTCTTAAAATGCTCCTTTCCTCCGAGGATGGGCTCTGTGTGACTTTGTACTTTACATAACCCCCGAACGCCATGATGTAATTCCTCTCCGGAACGCCGGTGTCAGAAACAATGGCCTGTGTACAGTTGGCTGCCGTCTCTGCCCCCGTGTTATATTCTCTCTCTCTCTCTCTCTCTCTCTCTCTCTCTCTCTCTCTCTCTCTCTCTCTCTCTCTCTCTCTCTCTCTCCCTCCCTCTCTCCCCCCATTCTCTCTCTCATGCCTGGCCTGATACCGTTCCAATTGATGACATTATTGATGTCACCGCGTTGGATCGCCCCACTAACACCTGAGCACCATAGACCTAGTTCGCCCGAAATGCCGTTGTCTATCATGGCTGTTATTGACTCAGCTTACAGTGAGACATTGAGAGTCCCGAAAAAGTAACAAGGCCCGTTATAAAAAACACAGAGAAGTAGTTGGGGCAAAAACTTTCTTTACTTATAAGAGCGAGAAATTACCACCTGCCAATTAGGGAGGGAGTGTCTTATGAACCTGGCATGCTGACATCTGTATGTGTGTGTGTGTGTGTGTGTGTGTGTGTGTGTGTGGAGGGGGGGTGCATCTGTGTGTTTTCAGGCATGCATGCCCTCTGTGCTTGTCTACATCTGTGTGTGTGTTTGCACAAGCGGGTGTGGAGAGAAGGTGGTTCACCTTGTGTAACTTACAATTTTGTTTTGTTTGTTTGTTTTGTTTCTTTGTTTGTTTTTTGCTTGAATTAAGTTCTAGTCATCTGTTTTAATTTCGACCAATCACATTCTGCCGCATCCTCTGATGACCAATCTCGTTGTTGCCCCTAGTATTTGGACCGCTGCTTGCCCCTTCATGTCCATTATGTCCCCATTATCAGCTTTGTCTATATGTGCTTCTCTGTGTGCGTTGGACTGACATTTCACATGGTTCTTAAAACCGGAAGACTTTCACCGCTTCTTTTGAAATTAAAAATCACAAATTTTCAGGCCTCTTCAGACTAGAGCCCGACCAATATATCGGTTTGGCGGATATATATGGGCAATTATTTGACTTTTTTGACCACAGGGGGATCGGCAGTTATACAGCCAAAATGTCCCGATTTTTAAGTATAATAAGCAAAAAAACATTGATTATTTATCCTGTACTTGTCTGTTTTACACAACTACTAAGTTACTCACCAAAATAAGCGCAGAAGTCCGACTAGGCATTATAAATCCTCCATGTCTCCATAAATCCTCCATGTTTGTTTACCATGTTTGTAAACTGATTTGAGTGTTTGTATTTATATGTTAAGTATAAGTGAAATGTTCTCAAAGATAGAAACGTTTATAAAACATACATTTTTCAAATCTATTTGAAAATGTTGCACTTTTTGACAAAATATCAGTCAAAACATTCGTAATCGGTGGGCTAGGACTCTCCAAAATCGGGATTGGCATTAGACCATTGCCACTGTAAGAACTAGTAATCAGAGCACCAACTGTCTGTTTGTTGGTCAAGTACTCCTGAATATGGGGATGGATCCTCCCACACACCAAAAAAATCGCTCTTCAAAATGTCTGTTGTTGTATTGAACCAGTTGATTGTCAGCAAGTTTTGGTTCATTTGCTGGTTTCATGGTCAAATCTAAAAAAGGCTGGACCCTAGAATATGTATTAAGAGACGCTTCGGACCCAACTGGTGGGTTGTACCTATGAGGTAATCCAAACACATTTTTTGGATAACTTAATTTAAATGTGTGAAACAATGGGAAGAGACCGCCTGGAATGTTGTGCTTTTCTGTTTCCCTTGTTGGAATTTAGGTTCCTCGTGCACCAATTGTGGTTAAGCTTTTACCATTGAGCGCTACTGCATCTGGAGTCATGCAGTTGAAACTCATAAAAAGTGTTCATAAACACGCTTCTTCCAAAGGGAATCTGGCATATGTGGCTATTTGGAGGGAGGGAGAGACACGCACTGACACGGTGTTTGGTAGTGAACAAAATTTGACATACTTTTGCATGGCCAATGGAAGTACTAGAGGAGATCTATATCATCTATATATTGCATGTTATGCACTTTTCTGTTTGATTGCAGTCTAAATTGGATAGAGTACTTAATTACTAAAAGTAATTGGAGTACATCTCAAGGCAGCCTGGACAATACAGTGCTTGCATTGACTCGTTTGATCGATATGTGTAGATCCCTGTCATAATTGCCCCCTGCCGATCCATGTGTTTCGTGTTCACGTGTATTTTGTGTACATGAAACACTCCTTTTTAATCTAGTCTGCTTTTAAATTAGTCTTTTGCCTTTTACTGCTAAAGTTAGTTGGTGGATTTGCGGGTGTGTGTGTGTGTGTGTGTGTGTGTGTGTGTGAGTGTGTGTGTGTGTGTGTGTGTGTGTGTGTGTGTGTGTGTGTGTGGGCGAGGATATTCCATAACTGCTTTATACTGTAACCCAGGTCAACTCAAAATACGCAACAGTTACCGCTGGGTTCAAATATGTCATTGGTGTGAGATTGGGTTCAGGGTGAGTCTTAATCTATTTTGCCCAATAAAGTTGCACAATCGACCGGGGCCTGTACATGTAATTCAAATGAAACCTGGCTTTGTTTGTACAAAATCTTTACAATCCATACTTCAGATGAAGGATGTTGCTTGTACATTGATTTTCATCTTGTTTACTGGATCACCACATCTTTTCGACAATGAATGGTGCAATCAGCAGATAACATTTTCACGGGTGCTTCTTGATTTTCTTTCACTCTGACTGAACATTTTACCAGCGTTACTCGTAGCTTGCTCCGTCTGGGGGCGTTCATGGTGATGCAAAGACAGCATTTTTCTGTTTTCTTTGTCAGTGCTTTAAATAAATGGTTGTAATAAAATTCCGTGGACAACACCATGCACCTATTGTGCTTCATAACTTGTATGGAAAGTCAGAATTTTAAAGCAACTTCTGTTTAAGGTTTTGTGGCTCGCATTTTCTATGGCAGATGAGATAATCCTCTTCCAAGTGTGTTCAAATCCTGCGATAAACCTGCTGGTAAAGGCGTAGCCCACGTTTCTCCTCCGCCTCTGATTTCAGACATCCTATTAGCCTGTCATTTCCCATCAAATACCAGCGAGCCTTTGACATGGCATATCTTGTCTCTTCATTTATATTCACCCACTGATTGCGCATTTCATTGGCAGTAAGCAAAATTTCCTCTATTTTCCAAAAGAGGTATTTCGTATTCAGACTAAAATATTTCAGATGTTTTGAAAATGGCCAAGGGGGCTTGAGCTGTAGTCATTGCAGACATCAATTCTCCTAATTTTCAGCGACCTCTGGTCCAACACGAGGGTCCCTCGGTCCGCTCCAAACGTCCCAGCATATAATCACAAAGCGCAGATTCAGGAACTTTTCGGACTGTTCTCAGACAACAATGATGATTATATGATATACTTAAATGTATATATCATATATTTATGTATTATATATAATTTATTTAATTTATTTATCTCTTTTTTTGTTTAAATATTTTTTATCTTATTATATTTATTCAGTGTTTGAGGTAAAGCCATCAGAATGCACTTAAAACTGTGAATTGAGCATTATTATTATTATTATTATTATTATTATTGAATATATATCATCCACCTGTCAGCATAAAAAAATCATATGGTGATAACATAACAAAATAACAAAATGGAGCCCTTCATTTCAACTCGTTCACTTTTGATGAGAATACTAATACGAGCGCCTCGCCACAAAGTCCAGCGCCACCTGCTTTAGAGGGACTATTTCTCCAATATCTGTGAGGGACCTCCTTTGTTTGTGCATGCAGCAGGCTGTTTGCACTTCTGTATGCACATCTGTGTGTGACAAGGGCAAACACCCAGCTGTACAGGATGATGAGGGATTTGGGCAGGGCATGGTCAGCGGCTCGTACCAGTTCATCCATACAACGTGCGTGCGGGGGGTGGGGGGAGTGGATGGGGGTGGGCGTACCTACACCTAAGCAGCCAGATACGACCTCGAAAATTCAAGCGGACAGACCCAAACAGTACGGGGAACGAACGATACAGACAACACCGGATCGGAAGACGGACCGGGAAGCAGACAGACGGACGGACTGGCGAGCGGAAACCGACAGACGCGGATCCCATGGCCGCGCGCAGAGCTTTAGGAATGCGGGTCGAGAATAGATGAGGGCCAGGGTCTGACCCGAGGCTCTGCGAGTGAACATTTAGGTTAGACAGGCTGGGTGAATGTGTCTGGCTTTGTCTCTGCCCTCAGAGACAGTTTGGACAGAAGAACCAGCCATCCACGCTCCCTCTTTCTCTTTGTCATAGCTCAAGGCTCGGTGTCAGCCAAGGGGATCCAAGGATGCCTGTCGGATGCTTCCGTCGGTCGCATATCTCGGCTGGATTCGGCCTTGTTTGCTTCGCTCGCACACATCCCCCAGTGCGCCGACCCATATTAATGAAGCGCTCGGCCGGCATTAACCCTTAGGTGGCTGGCTGGCGGGGGAGGGCCAACGTCTTTTTCGGGCTCGTGCATTTGTTCCATGTGCTGATTCCATTTGCCAGCGTGACATTTAGGGTAGCATGTTATAGGAAATGAGCTTGGTTTGCTGTGATGACCCCCCGCCTCCTTCCGTTGTATGCACCATTCCTGATGATAATGAGGTGGAGGGGGAAGCCTAGGGGGAGCGCGGGGGGGGTCAATATTGTAATGGTGGCCTTGCTATTTTGATGCGGCGCTACTGCAGTGGTTTGTGGAATGCCGTTTCGCTCTACTCATTATCTCAATGTCTCCTCTTCATCTCTGTCTTCCTCCATCACTCTCTCTCTCTCTCTCCATGCTCTCATTGTTTCTCATCCCCTTTTCTTCCCTCGTCTCTGCATTCTTCCCCACCGTTTGCCTCCACCTGCAGGCCCCCCTCCCGCCCCCCTTCTGTCCCCCTCCACCTCCAAAATACCTCCCGTCAACAATATGAGATACATTTGTTTTCCTCCGCTGGGCTGTGGGAGTGACAATGCGTGGCTTTCACAAAGTGCTGACGTGTCTGTTTCAGGGTAATTACAACATCCCTGGGTCTCCAAGAAAACTCTGAACTAATGTTTCATTTGCCTCCACCGCTCAAAGGAAGCTGTCCTTTGTTATTGCCATGGCAATTAGCCGGAGCCGGGGCCCAGGCATTTCCTGTGATTGTTGTCATTTGCATACAGAACAAATCGGGGGAGAGAGAATCACGACCCCGCACCTCATTCCTCTCGCCATCATTAACGACGCCCACTCCGCCTACCTTCCATTACCAAACTACTTCTCTTTTTTCTCTCTCTCTCTCTCTCTCCCTCTCTCTCTCGCTCTCTCTCCCCTCCTCCATTTTCCCTCATCACTCAAACAATGCATCTCTGAACCATCATCTTAATCGGCGGCCTCACGGTATAGACTCCAGTCCCTCGCAGCTCCACGCTGTACCTGCCGGCCTGACAGATTGGCGGGGGGTGGACTAGCTGAAGGGTTAGATGAAAAGATTATTAAATCCAGCATAAAATACTGGATTTTTCCCGGGGGGAGGAGAGGAGAGTTGGCCGGGGTACATGAGCCCTCACTGGCCCGTTCTCTGATGGTCACTAGAAGCTTCTTATAAACCTAGTATGTGCGACCATGCTGATAGTATTCCACTGAGGACGAGGCCTGTCGCGATACTTACTTTATCGACTTATCGTACGACATATGGACATGACCTCGATCATTTTTCTGACCTCGATAATTGCCTGTGTTTGTTTACATATGAATGTCACCAACATGGTGCCAGAATAAGCAGCAGGGGTTTTATAAGACTTGGGAACAGCGCCTAATAATAATAATAATAATAATAATAATAATAATAATTATAACTGGGATTTAGATAGCGCCTTTCACAAATCCAAGGACACTTTACAATGGAAAAACAAAAAACAAACAAGACAGGGTAGATAACAAAACAAGACATTGTAGATACATCGAAAAAGATAAATAACAGCCTAAGCGGTTTTTCACAGCACAGGGAAGCAACGCTTCTCCAATTATCAGCGTGACAAAACCTAAACGATACCTCGGCGACAGAAGAAACCTGCGAAACTGCGATCTCCTCCTTATCTTTTGGGGTTTTCACAGTGACCACCATCACAGTCCGCGGCTGAGTTTTGTCGACACTAGAATCCATGGTGGACTCTCTGCCACTGCTATTCCTACAGATGCTGCGTTCAAGTCACGTGGGAATTGGCATTCAAGACAACTTGCTGCTTCCTGCTGCTCATAACATCACGTTTTTTTCATATCCATAACTACTACTACTTATATTTGAACTTATGGAAAAATATATTTGGAAATGGCTTTGAACAAAAGCGCCAGCTAAATGACGTAATGTAGCCGAAATACACAAAAACAAAAACACACAGTTAAGATAACGTGTTACTCGAGCCTGAGAGTCCATCCAGGGCGGCGCTAATGGAAGAGTTTCAATCGAAGGCATAAACATAAAGATCCAGATATGCACGGCCAGGCAGCCGGCCAAGCAGGCAGGCCGCTACCCGTACACAAGCTGTACTGTTTAACAACAGCTGAGCTACAACAGCATCAAATGCAGCCGACGATCTTACCTACCCATATGTCCTTGGAAGAGGACACATCATCTTGCGATTTTTCTGAAGTGGAAAACCTTGAACACCCACTACATAGTCAATGAGATGAACATTCCATCGGCGGTTCAATCTCCATCTGATGTCAGATTCCGTTTTGCAATGGCGGCATGAGCTCACGTGCCAGTAGCTTTGGGTTCTAATCGGAATCTAAATTCAGCATTAAGGATCCCAGATGCAACCTGCTCACCTGGCACTGACACCGATGGAAGTAAGGACAGAGTATGGGCTATATCGTTCATATGTCCAATGTCTAGGTTTTAAAGTATCTCATTTCTAAGCTCACTTTGCCCCCCACCCCTCCCCATTTGGTCTTTACCATGCTTTAGTTTCATTAAAATAATTAAATGAAATTGTGCTGCCTTATCTGTACCTGTCTCACTGTCTGGTGCTTACTGTTGGAGGGCCACAGCGTCATACCAGATCTGCAGTGGCTTTGTTCCTCCCTGTTTCACTCCCATCAAATGATTAGTATTTCACCATCTGGGGGTTTTAAGACACTGAGCTGCTGCCGCTTCAGGAAGTCTGTTTAGTGGATAAAGGAACTGAGGGGAGTGGGGGGGGGGGGGGGGGGGGACCCAGATGACAACGACAGAGCACTAGACCTGCGAGGAGGCTGGTTCGCCAAGACGACGCTCTGGGCTCGTCTGGCCCCGTCTTGCCCGGTCGCAGAGAGAGAGCCACAGCCAGGGCCCCACACCAACAAGACGTAGCCTCCTGATCTATATTTCAAAGCCGGAGCGGCGGGGAATTCAGTAATGAGCTCCCATCTTCCTCTCGGTAGCGGAAGACTCTCTTTGTGGAACTAATTGAAAGTGGCAAGCAGGGCACTGGGTGGCTCTTTGGAGGCCGCGCCACGTTTCGAGGGGATGCGGAGACAGAATGCTACTGCTGCGGCTCCCGTGTCACGGGTCGGAAATAAATGCGGCTCTCGGAGCCAATGCACTTTACGCTCAAAGGGCGATTGCTTGCGCTGTGTTTTCATGTTCCTCCGTGTGCTGCGTGCGTGCACATGTGCCTGTGTGGAATGTCCACTGTTGAAATTATCTTCCTCCCCCCTCCACCTCTCCCACAATGTGCTTTTCCATCTCTCCTCCACTCCCTGCCATTAATAAATCTTGTTTTCTGTGTCAGCTCATCAGAGATGTGGTGGGTGTGTGTGTGCACATGTGCGTTATTAGGCCCCTCCGGGTGCTGCGGAGGAGCAGCCGTGCTCGGGGAGGGGCTTTCTGGATTACAGATATGGAAATAGCCAGAGAATTACACACAAACTGATATGCTGCGTGGCATTTACTTATATGATAAATCTGAGCCCGGTCCTAATTACTTGCACACACGCGCCCTGGCCATGCATGCAGGCATAGAAACATGCTTGCACACACACACACACACACACACATACTGTATATGCCCTACATGCATGCAGGCATATAAACATGCTTTCACACACACATACACACACACACATACTGTATATGCACATAGACAAGTGTAGAGTGAGTGAAGCATATTTCACCTCTTGGTAGGTTCAGGCTGTATGTGATGCCGGTGTGTGATAGCGATCTTCTGAAGTTGCTTTGATACCAAATGCAGTTCTGCACATTCCTTAGCTGTTACAGGGATAGGGTGAGGAACCGTCTTTGTGTGTGTGTGTGTGTGTGTGTGTGTGTGTGTGTGCGTGCGAGCGTGCGTGCGTGCGTGCGTGCGTGCGTGCGTGCGTGCGTGTGCGTGCGTGTGTCAGTGTCGCACATTTATTAGTGTAGGTCAGCGATGAACCAGATGCCTCTGCACGTGTACGTGTGTGTATGAGTGTGTAATGCATGTGATGTCTTGGGAGCCGTCAGAAAAGGAGGCACAGTGCTGGCACGCCAATATTTAATCACACCTTGCTCAACTATAACTCATCATCTCCAACACTGCACACACACACACACACACACACACACACACACACACACACACACACACACACACACGCATACGACTCGGATTGATAGCTCAGCATTTGATAGCACAGCCCACCATCTGGATATCAGAGGAGTTATGAAAAAGGATGAGTGGAAGGAGGGAGGCTGGCTGGTTCTGTCAGCTGCAGTTGGTAGGGGGTGACCCCCTCTTGAAACCTCACCAGGGTCGTGTATCGGTGCGGCTTGGCAGGCTGTGTGCGGCAGCAAGGCTGGTCGCTGTTATATATCAACCCCTTCTGTCGTTTTTGTTTTTTTTTGCGGCCAGCGTTATAGATGGTCACAACCTTTGCGATAACGTCGCCGCGGATGTATCTCTACCGACTCAAAGCCACCTCGAGGACCAGAGTGGAGGACCCAGAGGTGGACTGGGTGAGGGAGCAGCCCCCAGCCCCCCCGGCTGTTCGGGGGGTGGGGGGTGGCTGTGGAATGTAGCTGATCTGAATCTGGGCTTTTGGTTTGAGACATCAAGGGCCTGGGGCATGCAGCTGTGAGCAGTGCTCTCTGGGGGTGTGGTGTGTGTGTGTGTGTGTGTGTGTGTGTGTGTGTGTGTGTGTGTGTGTGTGTGTCTGCACGGGTTTCTTAAAATGTGTTTAAATTTGAAAAGAGTTGAGTGATTAGCTTGTGCGTGTGTGTGTGTGTGTGTGTGTGTGTGTGTGTGTGTGTGTGTGTGTGTGTGTGTGTGCGTGCGTGCGTGCCTGCTTTTGTGTGTCTTTGTATGTATGTACCTTATCTGCGCGTATGTGCATGTTGACGTTGTTTGTCCCTGTCTATTGGCCACAGCTGTGGCCCTGGCATCTCCGCCCTATCCCAGGGCAGGAACGATACGGCATTTCGGACTCATTTCCTGTCTCAGAGGTTCAGGGTTCAGGGCATGCACCCCCCCGCCCCCCACCCAAATCCACCCCCCTACCCTTAGCCCCATCCTACCCCCTCACCCCCTTCCCCAGCCAACCGTTCTCACCGGAGAGTTGTGGAATGTGAGACTTGGGCAGATTACAAAGAGCTACCTCCCATCAGGGCTGGTCGGCTCACCCTTCAGCCGAGCGCGGCTTTGTCCGGGCCCAGTTTTTGCGGGTGTGTCTGTTTGGGGGGTGTGGGGTGGGGATGGGGGTGGGGTTGGGTGACAGCCAGCTTTTGTTTCGAGAGGTTTCCTGTCCTGTATCGGACAGAGTTCACCCAAAGTACAGAGAGGCGACGTATCAATGTGTGCTCGCCTCTCCGCTACCCCTCGCTCCCTCGTTCCCGCCACTGTAAACGCCGTCGGCCGCGTTTCCCCAGCCGGCGGCCAATCACATCGCCCCGTGCCTTTGGAGGGGCGCGATCTGTGATTGGCTGCGTCGGAGGGGTAGTCGGTAAGGTCAGCGCTGTGTTCACTTTCGCGGCGTCCTTTTTTTGGCACCTCGTCGAGAGGGGCGAGGGGAAGTCGAGACAAATGAAAGAAAGCAAAAAGAAATAGAGAGGGAGGGAGAGAGAGAGAGAGAGATAGAACGCGAGGGAGGAGGGCGTGCGAAATGAACACAGCCATTGCATTTTGATTTCTTAACCGTGGAACCATAAACCTGCCCCGTTTAGCGACGGTTCAAAATGAACACTGACTCAAACGCCGCTTTGCAGCTTGTGCTTGTTCTGTTAAACCATCTGTTGCCTTACTGTACCTTGTGTGTGTGTGTGTGTGTGTGTGTGTGTGTGTGTGTGTGTGTGTGTGTGTGTGTGTGTGTGTGTGTGTGTGTGTGTGTGTGTGTGTGTGTGTGTGTGTGTGTATGTGTGTTCTGGGAGGAGGGACGCCCCCGCCCCCGCCCCTTCCCCTCTGGGAAAAGGTAAGCTTCGACAGGGAAAACACCTGGTTGGGGAAGCCAGCCATCGGTTCCAGAGCCTTCATATAGGGCCACGGGCGGCAGCGTGGAATGTTCCTCTCGCAACATGCAGAACCACCATGAAAGCGTGTTCGTCATCCATTCCCTGACACGTCAGGCTGTGAAATATCTCTCCTCACCCATGAAAGAGGGCCGAGCGGTCTCGTGTCTGTCATTAGGTTTCCAAGGGCAGCAGCCTCCAATCTCTGGTGGTGCTTTCAGTTCCCCTTATACTTTGTCATTTGGCTTGTAAACGTGACTTGCCCCCCCCGCCCCCTGGCTATGTCTTTGTATCTCCGTTTATAGGTTCGAGACGTGAGGAGGGGAAAGAGAGAGAGAGAGAAAGAGAGAGAGAGAGGTAGAGAGAGAAAGAGAGAGAGAGAGCCACTGTGGCAGCCATACCTTTAGAGATCATCAAGGGGAAACTCCATTTTGTGCGTTTCACGAGCAATGCCTCCACTTGTACTACAGTTAATTAAGTAGGAAGTCAGAGCAAGCGGCACCCATGGGGTGAAGTGTTTTTAATCATTTTCTCTGTGTTGCCATTCTTTGGCGGGCTGGGCTCCTTCCTCTGCGTCCTATGGAGGCGTCAAGAGTCATGCTCAAAAGGCCGAGATCAGGCGCTGTGACGTCATACAACCTTTCTTTTTCACACCGTTCATAGTGCGCTAGAGCGATGGGTCACAGGCAGGGCCTAATTGAGATGAATCTAGGTTGGCCTTTGCTGTCTCTTTCAATCCAAACCATAACCGCACCGAAGCTCCCTTTGCAAATTGACCCTGCTTTGTGCTCGTAGGACATTGCGAGGAAACGTGAGGACACACAAAAAACTCCTGCCCCTACACTTTTCCAACCAGGCTGCAGAAGCACAGGGGACATAATCATTCCACTTGTTGTAATTGAATTTTCAAGAACCGAAACATGACAGGGATCATATTCTATTGATTTGCACTGTGCAGTAAAAGCTTTTTTTTTTTTTATTATATTGGAAAGACAATGGATCAGACGTAACAGGGCTGAGCCCGGTGCTTCATTGTCAGTCGCAGTGTGTGGGATATGAGACCCGGGGACAGGAAATGATCTCTTGATATATATATACATATACAGTATATATATATATATATATATATATATATATGGTAGGGGTAATAACAACAGAAGCGGGTATGTGGGGGTATTGTCATTGAGAGGTGATTAACTAGGACTATACTTTCAAATTACTTTGGGGCACCCGCTGCTCGGCCAAATTAATTACGTGCCACTTTGAGTGATTGTTACTGTATAAGTCTCTTACTACTCAGGGCTCCGTTCTGAGAAAACAGCACACGCCGTATTTTCCCCCCGTGAAATGGCGGAAATACACCACAATGGCTAAATTAATTTTGCAAACGGCCGTTTTAGCATTTGCGCGTGCGGGTTTAAGGTCATCCCCTAAATGACACACACTGCACACTTTTTCGCGGGCTGTTAGTGAACCGGAACGGACCTGAGAACTTGACCAGTAACTCATGGGTTTTCGTGAGCCGTCGGGAGTTTACTTGCGCCGGCAGGTGTGTGTGTGTACTCTGTGTGGCGAAAACCATTCCAGAATCCCACTCAAGCAATCTCTCTCAGTCTCAGTCTCCTACCCCCTCTGCATTTGTCTGGCTGTTTTCTGACACCTCTGCAAGCTGCCTTTGTCCCAGCGATCCAGCCATGAGAATCTGTTGCACCCTGCTTAATTATTACGTTCCCATCCCCACCCCTCAGAAGAAAATCACACACAACACACCTTATCATCCACTCTCTCTCTTCCATTCATTCCATTCATCTCGGCATGACAAGCCGACTCCGCTCGCGCTGCGGCGGCTGAGGCAATGGCTCATTTGTCCGCAATTTTTTTCTCTTCCATAAAGCCTTAATAATCCTGCTGTTGTGTCGCTCCATACGTGATGACATTTTTAATTCTCGTCAGGGAAGAATGCGGCGTGACGAATGGGCGTTGTGAGCGCTCTGATTGCGCGTCGGGCAGGCGGATTGCATGCCGCGACGGAACGGGCATGTGTCTGGCACTGGACGACGCCAAGATTAGGGACTAGAGCCCCCCCCCCCCCCCCCCCCCCCCCGGCTTCTTCAGAGGGCACTCTGGAGGACGTGTGCGTTTGGAAGTGTTTTATTCATCGGGGGCGGGGGTATTTGTCTAAGGTCGTTATCTACCTGCGTTCTTTCACATGTATATACATTGGGCTCCATCCTCGCACTGTATCTTTTGTCATTGCGAGGCGTGTAGGGGCGGCCATTGTGCCGGTTTAAAATCCGACTACATCTGGGTGACAATCTGGATCAGCTTCTCCTGCATGCACTCTAATTACCCAGCAGCCTGCAGCTCCAGGGACGCCCTGCGACGGGCGCACACACACACACACACACACACACACACACCCACATACACACACACACACACACACACACACACACACACACACACACACACACACACACTCGGAGACAAAAGGTGGGCACAAGTGAGAATGACAGTGTGTACAGATAGACTGACAGACAGGTAGGTAGGTAGTCAGACAGAGAGACAGACAGACAGACAGACAGACAGACAGACAGGTAGGTGGTCAGACAGACAAATAGTTAGATGGGCTGACAGGTAGGTGGTCAGACAGGCAGACAGACAGGTGGTTGGGTAGTGTCAAACAGACAGACGGGTAGGTAGTTAGACAGACTGACAGATAGGAAGGTAGTCAGACAGACAGACCGGTAGGTAGGCAGACAGTCAAACAGCCAGACAGGTAGGTAGGTAGTTAGAGAGTCAGTCAGACAGTCAGGCATCATGGTAGGCAGTCTTGCCCTCACTAGCCCTGGGGGACTGCATCGGATACCTCTGCCTGTGCTAATTTTCAGAGTATGTTTGTGTGTGTGTTTTTCTGTGGGATTTTTTGGTAATTTTTTCCTGGAGCATTTTTTTCTGCGGTGCCGAAGCCTGCTGAGAGCGAGCGCAGCCTGGGCCACGCCAAATTCATGTCACACACAGGAGAGAATATGATTAGCGAGGAGACAGAATTACAGTCCGACTGGGTGGGAGGTGCGGCACAGGGAGGAGGTGGTGGTGGTGGTGGTGGTGGTGGAGGAGAGACGAGGGAACGAGCGGGAGGAGGGAGGGGGATGGGTGTAGATAGAGGGAGGGGAGTGTACGAGCGTTGGCGTCTGTTATGGAGGAGTAAGGTGCAGGTGTGTGTGTGTGTGTGTGTGTGTGTGTGTGTGTGTGTGTGTGTGTGTGTGTAGGATTTATCAGTCTGCGTTGCAAATGTTTCCCTATATGCTCGTTCTCTATTAATAAGGAACTGGAAAGCACAGCAGTCTTTATGATTGTGTGTGTATGTGTGTGTGTGTGTGTGTGTGTGTGCATGCGTGCCTGCGTACATGTGTGTCTGTGTCTGTGCATTTGTGAAAACCAAGACTATTTGAAGACGGGGGAAACATGTGTTGTAATATCTGCAGGACTTTTGTCGCCAGGCCTCTAACGCTACGCTTCAAATGGATTTTCGCCGTCTGCAGCTTTATTACATATCCAATATCTACGTCTCAATTAACGGGGGGGGGGGCTACAATGCGCCCCCCCCCCCCCACACACACACACACAAATATTCCCTTGGCTGTTGATTTTTGTGGTGATAAAAGATATGATGTCATGTAGTTAAAGGGCTGGGTAGAGCCTTCCTCAGGGTAACAGCATGGTAGCTGGTACCTACAGGGAAGACCTTTCCTTTCTGAAGAGAAGAGGTATCAACATTGTCAGGAGACGGAATATGACCAGGCCTCCTTATGAAATTTTAAAGCAATTATTATGAATTCTTGATGTGTTGTGTCCCTCTTGACCTGTCGCCAGAGCAGACACAATCTGTCCAGAGAAAACCCGAGTACTTTTCGGTCACAGAAACATTTCGCTGCCACAGAGTTGCGTCCTGGGATAGGTTTAGTGGCACAAAATGGCACATGAGGATCTGCTCCCTGCAAACCGGATTTGGAAGCGTTTTAAGCCAATCACGTTTAGCCTCAACAGAACCTCCTCTGTGTCTTTGCGCTTTATGCTGATTGCGCGTCCCCGTCCCGCCCCGCCCCGCCCTGCCCCGCGCCAGCGAGGTTGACCGGCTTCTCGTTCGATTCCATATCGGCCTCAGATGGAGCTCCGCGACACGTTTAAGTCTGGCTGATTGAATCCGTCTTACGCTCTAATTTAATGCTGACTCCGGGGGCTCGAGCACACTTTTGCCATCACCGGGAGCAAACTCGTCTGCCAATCTGGCCGCGCCAGTTAGGCCTCCGCACGCTCTGCCTCTATCTGCCTGTGTTTTTACGGTTGACTGCATTTATTTCTTGCTGATCCGATGACTGTCTGGCCAGTTCACCTGCTGTCTGGTATTCCAGCTGAGCATGTGGACTTGACTAAGTCTTTCATGTCTGTCCGTCCGTCCATGTTTGCTCTTTCCTTGATGGCTCACAGTGAAGAGTAGCGACTTAGACATCCAGCGAGGGACAATGAGCTCACGGATGGGGGTCATTCGTGTTCAAGTTCAAGTTCAAGTTCAAATTTTTTGCTTCATCGCTCCACCAACATGATTAGAAGTTTATTTCCCAGTCGGCCGTTATCATTAACTGAATGTATTAAAGCAGCTTTTTTGGGCAAAGATTTCCACGGAGACAGAAGTACGAGGGTCGGGTCAGTGTCTGGCCGTTAACTGGCAGACTGGCCCTAATGCCGTTTGACTGTCACTCTGCTGTCCTAATAGGACTGGTGGAAGGACTGGAGGCGCCCTCTCGGCGTCCCTCCTCTCAGGCTGTCAGTCGAGACAGCGGCCCTTGATAGACACCGTTGATTTCCCAGCAGCATCCTAAGAAACACCCTGAGCCCTCCCCTTCTCCTGAGTCTCTCAATGGAGAGAGTTGAATATGTATGTGTGTGTGAGTGAGAGAGACATAGAGATCTGTACTTGTGCTTCGACTGTGTGTATTTGAGAATGTGTGTGTTGTATTATTGTGGCCTAGGGGAATACAAATTTCTGATTAGCTGGAGGGTGTCCGTTAAATTAGGATATACTAGGTAACTGTTTGGTGTTACATAAATGAAATCTCGCTCCATCTAGATATGAAGCTGTTGTTCGTGTCATACAGAAATCACTGTAATAACCAAAAAATGAATACCCTGATATGATTCAATTCTATCCCTTCTGTCAGTCATTGTCATTGGGAAAAGCCATTCACTGTCTGTTCAAGTGGTAAACCATAATTAAGGTAACTCTCTCAAAGCGCCGTAGTCCCCCGCTCTGGATGTGCTGGCTCAGGGAGATTTGAATTTCAGGTTGTCTTCTCTTTGCAGGCTACCTCGCTTCTGCACCACTGTCCCTTCCCGTCATGCATCAGCACAAGGCATTCATTTGTTTGTCCCTTTCCCCACCTCCACCACCACCACCAACAACAACCCCCGCCCGCCAAAGGAGCTTTTTCCCAAATGCATGTAGCCATCCGGCAGTCGTCGGATGGTGGATGGGGTGTTGGGGAGGGGGCGGGGTTCGCCCGGGCGCCTGCAAAACCCGCCTGCCGCAGGTGGAAATAAGATGTATTACCGATGGGATTGGCCGCATGCCGGAGATTAATAATAACCACGGGAAAAAGGCGTCATTTCCCGAGAAGGCTCACAAGCAGGGCGGCCCATGCCATGTGTGGCACGTCTCCCGATTAATATTGCATTATCTGACAAAGGGCCGCGGAGAGCGAGAGAGAGAGAGAGAGAGAGAGAGAGAGACGAAAAGACAGAGGTAAAGAGGGAGGAGAGACTGTTCAGAGACTTTGCTCTTTTCGGAGTCAGCCCGGCTAAACCACGACCCGAGGTAATGTTTAATCGCCGGCCCGGCGCCCTGTCACGCGTGTTTAACATTAATCTGCGCCGATTGCATTTGAAGCGGCGTAATTCCAGTTTTTTGCTAAACACTGAGGCTGAAGTCCATGTCTGTCCATCTACTCCAAATCAAACAAGGTTGTTGGTTTTTTTCCATTACACACTCACGGCGGCCGCATGCTATAATCCTCTCGTTAGTTTCCCTCTGAACGTCGGATCACTGTTTTTCTGAACCTCGACTCCCCCGCCCCCCACCCACCCCCACCCCAGCCTCCATATGCCGTATCCTTGGGAACACACTGCCAAACCTACAGGGCATGCTAATACTTAAACAGGTGAAACAGTGACAGCCTTGTCAGCATTTTCACCAAGGCTTTTCCTGGGAGAGAGAGAGAGGGAATATGTGTCTGTGTGTGTGTGTGTGTGAGAGAGAGAGAGAGAGAGAGAGAGAGAGAGAGAGAGAGAGAGAGAGAGAGAGTTGGAGTCGGAGGGAGAGAGAAGGAGAGGGAAGCCTGTTTTTTCTAGACCTTGAATGGCAGAAATGTCTAAAAGTCAGAGGGAGAGAGAGCGAGGGAGCGTTTTCCCCAGGAATCCGTGAAAAAGTTTGCCGGTCTGTGTGTCCTACCCCAACCCGACACGTCGGTCTCTCTCGCTCTCTCGCTCTCTCGCTCTCTCTCTCTCTCGCTCTCTCTCTCTCGCTCTCTCTCTCTCTCTCTCTCCCCTCTGGCCCTGCTTACCACTGCCCACCCCTCCACGCCATCCACCCGCTGAATCTGTATTCTCCCCCCGGCTGTCAAAACAAGCCTTGTTTTCGGGGGGGATTGTCACGAGACACATCGATTCACGAATACAAATTCCCATTTCCCAGGTCCTGATTTTGAATAAATACTTTTGTGTTTTGCTTGAAGGATGCCTTGTGTTGTTCCCCATCAGTGGGGCTCAACTCTAACTTTTAAAAGTGATTGCAGGGCTGGCAGCCAGGCATCAGCTTTTGGTTGCTGAAACTGAAAATACGGTTGCCATTTTTAGTCACCTTATATTTTGAGTAATTTAGATACTGTGCAGTTATAAAGCAGCTAAATAATGAAAACGTGACATAAAAGAATGTTTAAAATCGTTATTACAGTACCTGAACAAAGTACTTTGTAGTTGGTGTTTTATCTGATACGTAACAGAATTTGAATATTTAGAGGGTAAGAAACACAAGTCAAGACAAACAAGATGTGATAACGCCTCTGGTCACACTTGTCTCTGTCTCTCTCTTTCACCCACATGTATATGCTCACCACACAGACAATATGAATCTCAACAGTCCTGTTTGTCTCCTCATTGTTAACAAAGGTAAATTCTGATTTGCATCTTTCCATTTAAAAGTAGCTCTCCATCAGATGAGGTGTGAGCCATGCTCATTATTAATGCTGTCTGTCTACAAAGATAAGAACTGGTTATTGTATTGTAACGGCTATATATATATATATATATATATATATATATATATATATATATATATATATATGTTGACAAATTTGGTTCAAATTGACTTGAAAAAAAATGGGGGGAAAAATTCCTGTATATTTTTTATCGTTTCAGTAGGATTTTTTTTTTTCCGTCTACTTTTAACAAAAAAAAAATTTCACACCTAGTTTTAGTTTTTAGTTTAGTTTTAGTTAACTCTACAGGGATGCAAACACATGCTTGGTGAAAAATGGTCTTAAATATATTTATGGAGGTAGCCGACGGTTTTCTGGGTTCCCATGAACGCAGCATCACTTTGTTCTAACGTAAATTAAGAGAACGAGTCCACTGGTTAATCGATTGTGGATGGCGTTGCTCTCTCGGACGGATAGAAAAAAAAAAAATGCTGAAAATGGGTTGTTTGTTCAGGTTCAGCTGGTTCTTTGTCAGTTGAATCAATTTGCACATTCGTCTGTGATGTTGACAGGTTAGTCAAACTTTTCTCCCCACAGTCAAACAACTTAATTTGCGTCGCCATTGTCTCCGAAACAGGTGCCTGTGCGCACCGGTGCACACGTGAGTAAACGCACCAGCGCACGTGCAGCGTTCTGGTTCTGACTGTGACAGCAATATTTAAATATCACTAATGCCACAAATGTATTTATTTTGGGGTGCAGGTTTTTGTTTTTTTTTTAATCTTAAAAAGTGGTTGCCAAAGGGGGCAACCAGAGGCCACCAAATGGTTGCCAAGTGACTCAATCTTGTTGCCGAGAGCAACTGACCAACCGTTACTGTCAAACCCTTCCATCGTTCAGCGGCGCTAATTCTTTCAGCGCCTTTATCTTTTATCCTCGCGTGATACCAGTTTGTAGAACTGAAACATCTCTGGAATGCATCGGTTGAGGTCGTCAGCTTTTCGCACTGGGATCGATATCTGTGTGATGCCTGCACGTGTGCGGCGGCTATGTTTGTTTTTACGACTTGAACTATGGATGTTTTTGGAAATATCACCCACGCACATAGGTTTCACCGCCTGAGAGTGCCTATCTAAAGGTGGGTTGGCGGGGGTCTTTGAGACTAAGTAGGGCATGAATATGTAGATGCATCTCTCTACGTGGGAGAAGCTACTCTCTCAGAGCTCGGGCCACGGCCTTTTTACATTAGGGCAGGATGGAGGAGTAGAGGACGATACAGACACACACACACACACACACACACACACACTAAACACCAGGTTTCCTTTCTCATGAAGTGCTTTTTCCTGTTACCACCCGAGGGCTTCTTCCCTTCACTCTCTGCCAGCACCTCAGGAAACCCGGCGCTCTCGGTGGATGCGGCGCCCAGATCTCATTTACCCATTTGTCTCGGCGTTAAGACCGTCCCGGCTCTCCGATGTAACTTCGTTATACCCAAGAGACAATGATAAAGTAATTTTAATGACCTAACTCCCTTCCCTATAGAGCGGACTGATCTGTGTGTGTGTGTGTGTGTGTGTGTGTGTGTGTGTGTGTGTGTGTGTGTGTGTGTGTGTGTGTGTGTGTGTGTGTGTGTGTGTGTGTGTGTGTGTGTGTGTGTGTGTGTGTGTGTGTGTGTGTGTGTCTGTGTGTGTGTGTGTGGGTGGGTGTGCATGCTTGTGTGTGTATATCTCCACACCCTGCCCTTCCAGGGATCAGTCAGTCTCCTGTCCGGAGCCCAGCTACGGGAAGGTCAGCCTGATGGATGTATCCTGACATGCACACAGCCTGTGATGTCACAGCCGGGAATAGCAATGTGCGTGTGTATTTGGTTGTGGGTGGGTGTGTGTGTGTGTGTGTTTCTGGCATGGTTCACCAGAGCAGAGGACGGGCAGGCAAATGGGGAGGTAGCTCTAGCCTCTGGCCTTGGTGCCCCAGTTTGAGGGGGCTGGGGTTGGGGTTGGCGTTGGGGGAGCCGGCCGCTATGGTGGTGAAGGGCGGCTATGTGTGATGTAGGGTGCGGGGCAGCCGTAAAGAAAGCTCCCATTCATGAGCGGTCCCATCCCTGGCTGCCAGGGGGGGACTGGGGCTCGTCAATGACAAGGCCAGCTGGGAGGATGTCAGCCCCGCCACAGACCGCCCGACCCCACCACTCCCCACCCCCGCTCCCCCTTGCATCTTTTCCCTTCATCTCCTGTCCTCGCTTTGCAATCTCTGTCTCGGTCCCGCTCGTCCGTGGTATTTCGCCGCCGCAAGTGCCGAGGCCTCCCGATTGTTCCGAGCGGGGGACGGCGGAGACAAAGAGGAAGCGGCCGTCTAGCAGCACTGGGTGCGGGGGCAGCTTAAAAAGGGTAATAAACCAGCGCTGCCAACGGAATTTGGTGTGGCCAGATGGTGTAGCCCGATCCTCCGCCACTGTTTCTGGAGCTTTTCTATTGTGACAGGAGCTTACACTAGTTTTGTTTTGAGGCTGACGGGGAACAGAGGAACCGTCAACGAACCCTTGAAGTATGGCATGTCTGTGTCTATGTTTGTGTGTGTGTGTGTGTGTGTGTGTGTGTGTGTGTGTGTGTGTGTGTGTGTGTGTGTGTGTGTGTGTGTGTGTGTGTGTGTGTGTGTCTGTGTGTGTGTGTGTGTGTGTGTGTGTGTGTGTGTTGCCAGCTTTTTGTCTGTGTTGCCAGGATGTGGTGAGGCCAGACATGTGTGTGTTCTATAGTGTACCCCCCACAATAGTGATACTAATATCACGATACCGGGAAAACGCTGACATCCAGCTTTCGGAGAACTCGCAAGGACGAAACTGAGCGATCTTGGTTTGGAACCATGGAGGTAGAGCAGGAGAGGGAGACTGTTTGCGAGCCGAGCAGATGTGTGTGTGTGTGTGTGTGTGCGTGCGTGCGTGCGTGCGTGCGTGCGTGCGTGCGTGCGTGCGTGCGTGCGTGTGTGTGCTGTTTATCACTGCCAGGGAAAGGTGTGCATCAGCAGCAGCTGCATGAGGGCCAATTTGCATGCGACAGCAGCGATGCATTCGCTGGATTTGCATTTGTGGTTTTATATCATGGGGCGGCAGTGTTACTCTCTCTCGCTCTCTCTCTCTCCCACATCCTTCCTCCCTAGCTTATTTGTAGTAGATATTCCTTCACTGTCTCCGTGTATATGTCTCTTGGGGTCCGACTAATGTTTTCGGGGCTCCGGCTCCTGTGAGAGGGCAGCAGCGGAAGGGGGTTGCGCTGGTTGGAGCGCAGCGGAAACCGTGAGAAGAGCCTGACGGAGCAGAGCCTCTGGAGTAGAACACTGGCACCAGGTCCTGGCTGAAGCGGATCCAAGCATAATATCGGCTTTAACAGATCTCCCCTCTAACCACAAGGGCAAGGACAGTGTGGCCGCACACACACACACACACACACACACACACACACACACATATACACACACCTAAGGTCACAGAAAAGATGCAGCCCTAATTCCTGGGTAATTTAAATTGGGCGGTGGAAGTGAGAGTCCGAGTTATACACTAAAAGCCACACTTCCATGACATCACGTGTAGCACTGCGTAAACTCTGGCCTCCGCACAGTTTATGGGGGGAAGGCAGCGCTACAGCCCTTTTCATTCAGTAAAGGAGGCGTAGAGTATGTGTTGCAGTATGTGGCCAGCATAAAGAAACTAAGATCTCCATCTTTTGGCCTTGGTCTCCACTCTGCACTCTGGTGTTGGAGAATTCGTTGGAAACCTTTCTTTGGAGTGAGAACAGCGCCCCCACCCCCACCCCCCATCTTTTCAGTCACTTCTCATGCTCATAGAGGGATCGCAGTTTCTCACACAGGACTTTTTGTCTTTAGAGGAATCGGTTGTTTGCGGTGAGGTTTGCGTGGCGTCTTGCTTCTTGGTGGAGCAGATTCTCGTGCCAAGAAAAAGTCAAGCGGCGGCTAATTACATCCCCCGCGATGCGTTTCCCGGTATTGTTCACCTGCCTCCTGATCGTTCTGACCCTGGAACACCCGAGTCCACCTTGCCGCCTCTTCACCTTCTCTCTGCACTTTACCGCTCTCTTCTATTAGCAGGCTCCTTTGTGACTCGTTGGCAGCCCCTCCACCGCAACCTCCTCCTCTCCATTGATAGGCATCATCGCCTCATTGTGTGTGAAGGTGTCTTTGTATCGGTGCGTAATGGAGCTCTGAGATACTGTTGCCAGAGCGTTGTCTCGGCATTTGTTCCTCCGCTGGCTGCCACGACCCCTATAACCTGCTCGTCCGCTGTCTCTGACTCACTCCCCCCCCCCTTAATTCTGATTATTCTTATGTATTGCAGTTTTTACCACATTTCACTTGGGATTTATATCTCACATAAAGACACCATCAACTGACCGGCCCCCTCCATATTGACATCGAGAGCAGTGGGTGGATGTCAGAAAAGTACATTTGGTCTGCAAAATGTACCAGCTGCCCTGAGGGCAATTGCCCATAAGCCCCCACCTCAATCCGCCAACTCCAGTTCAGGCCTATAGAGTCCTATAGCGTCCGCCATGCTGTTTTTCAAATTCTGTTTCCCCGGTGCTGACACTTCCAGCGGCCCTGGGGCGAGCGGGCCTCCCTCTCTCTCTCTCTCTCTCTCTGTACTGTATGTCTCTCTCTCTCTCTTCCTCTCTCTCTCTCTCTCTCTCTTTCTCTCTCTCGCACTCTCTCGCTCTCTCCGTCGGCGATGGCTCGGGCGCACTAGGGAAGCGCTAGGCCCGGTTGCCATGGCCACCCTCGGTGTGGAGCACGAGAGAGCGCGTGGGGGAATGCTCCGTGATCAGCCCAAAGCCCTCGGCAGCCTGTGCCACGGCATTAAAATTGTGTGTGTGTGCGTGTGTTTCATTTTTGATTGAATTATACTGTATGTGTTGTCTTTAACAATCAGGTCCTAGATATGACGCTTACAAAAAAAAGCCCGGATAAACCAGTGGAGTCGTTAAGTGGCTCAAGACTCATCGTGGTACTTTTGATCATGAAGCTGATGTCACATTCTAGTAACATCAGACAAAATCAGTGTCTGACGGTGTTGACGGTGGCGAAAGAGGCTCTTTTTGGTGCCGGGGCTTATGCTTTTATTAACCCCCCCCCTCGCTGTCGTCTTTTCAAAGTGCGGCTCTGCGCTCTCTGGCTATCAATCGATAGGCTACGAGTCTCCCAGGCGTTGGGGAGCGATGAAAAACAGTGATGTTTGGAGAGTAAATTGAATGGGAACAAGGTGCCAAACTCGGCACAAGCGAAAATACATCTTGTGTTCTGTGGGCCGTAGGCGAAAATCAATGTTACGATAACACATTGGCCTTTGGTAGATCTGTGTGTGTGTGTGTGTGTGTGTGTGTGTTGCATGTGTGTATTTGAAAATGATATTGTCTAATTAACTCGGGTTTGTTTAAGCCAGTCTCTGATATCCAGCCTAAAAGTTGGCGTGCTCGCCCAAGCCAACCTTTATTGGCGTCCCTGATCTCTGCTTCTGCTACCTCCAGGTCTCAAAGTAAAACAAGTGATTTCCCAGATTTAGTAGGGATCAGCTGCGAGAGCTCCACAGTTACTGTATGACGCTTATTTCACCAGTTAATTTGAACCTCAATATGATGAAAAAACAACAAAGTTGCGGCTCCTGGTTTGACGTATGTTGACCCTCCTGTATGTTTCTCCCCGCGCAGGGCTCCGGAGATCATACTGGGCTTGCCTTTCTGCGAGGCGATCGACATGTGGTCCCTGGGCTGCGTCATCGCCGAGCTCTTCCTGGGATGGCCGCTCTACCCCGGGGCCTCCGAGTACGACCAGGTGAGACCGAGGAACGACGAAGATTGACGTTAAATATTTTTGCATGTCTATTAGTGTAATTATGGTGCTATCTTTAGCCATATTATCATACTGTACTAATAACCTTCTTTTGAGATAGATAGATAGATAGATAGATAGATAGATAGATAGATAGATAGATAGATAGATAGATAGATAGATAGATAGATAGATAGATAGATAGATAGATAGATAAACAATAAAACAGGCTAGAATAATAAAGTAATAGAATAAAATTTAAAAACAAAAATTAAAAACAATTGGCAATATGCAATAAAGTATTCTATTTATATATATATATACATATATATATAAATATATATATAGTCCTTCCTTAATAAACCCAAAAATTGACTAGAAAATAGAAAAAAGTGCAATATAAAATAAGCCTAAAAATAACTCAAAATAGAAAAAAATACTACAAAAGGAATAAACAAAAATAATTAATTAAAAAATAATAATAATAAACTGGCCGAATACCATAACCCAAAAAATGAAAGACAAACAATAAAAATAATCCTAAAATAAAGAAGAAAAATTTGGCGGTTAGGTCAAGGTTAACAATAAACCTCTGTATCAACAATTCACATCCTGACAAAAACATGCCTATGTTGTGAATATGAATTATAATGTGTGTAAGTTTGTATGATCGCATGGACGTGTGTGTACTGTATCTGTTTGTGTGTACTTGTATGTGTGTGTCTCTGTGTGGATTTGCGTGCCCCCGCCGCCGCCCCCCCCCCCCCCCCCCCCCCTGTTTATCTGAACAGATGCTCCGGAGCCACTTGTCCAATTAGCGGAGCCCCTGCGCTCCAGAGCAAGACACCGAGGAGCCCCCCCCTTTCTTTCTCTCTCTCTCTCTCTCTCTCTCTCTCTCTCTCTCTCTCTCTCTCCCTCCATCAATCAGACGAACGAGGCTTGGTGGGAAAAGGCCCTGAGCCTGCCTTTTTTATTTATTCAAGCATTGGAGCCCCCCGAAAAACTTAGCCTGGCGTCTCATTTACAAGTCTCAAATCAAATCAATCCTGGGCTGAGGTTAGGTTTGGATGGTGTGAATGTCTGGTTTTTTCCACCTTTTAGTGAAAACCATCCCGTTACCTTTCTTCCCTTCCTCCTTCTTTTTCCTTTTTTGGACTCCCTTGGCATTGACTCTTTCTCTCCGCCCCGCCCTGTAGATCCGGTACATCTCCCAGACGCAGGGTCTGCCGGCCGAGTACCTGTTGAGCGCCGGGACCAAGACCACTCGCTTCTTCAACAGAGACCCCGACTCCACCTACCCACTCTGGAGACTCAAGGTCAGGATTCCATGCCATTCCTTTTGTTATTATTATACATATATATATATTTTCGATTTTCGATCCATTAGAAGATGGCTGTCATCCATACTGCTGAAACTCTGGCTCAAGCCGAGTGCTACATGAGGCCCCTGGCTCTGAAACAGGGCGACGGGGGCGAGAGGGTGAGAGGATGGAGCAGGGCGACAGGCTTTGGCAAACAGAAGCGTATGACCTGATGAAAACAGCTCTCCAGCTCTAAGGGGGTGTCAGCCCGATCCACCCACCCTCCACCCTCCACCCTCCCCCACTGTCCCTCTATGTAGGCCACTCAATAAGAAGAACCCTCCCCCCCCCACATTCATTGACTTATTCTGAACTTCTTTTTTTTTTTGGATCGAACGCGGTGCACAAACAGCAGTCCTTCTCCGTAGGGAACGGCGGATGGGGGATCGATCCTCGCAACATCTCATCTTTGTTTGTTCCTTCCTTAATGTGCGTCTGTAGTTGATATGTTTTGATTATTCTTCGGACGTGTTTTTTTTTTTTTGCATACATCCCATTTCTAATTCTTTTGTGATGGTCTGACGGGACTAGAACAGTGCGTGTTGTCAGTGTCCATCCAGCTTTGAGAAAACAATGTCTTTGACTGTGTGATTCATTTTAGGGATTCCTTTGAGTGACACAAGTGACTTTTTTGAAATGAGGACAGCGGACCAAGATCATCGGCACCCTGAAAAATGAATTGTCGAGACATTTCTTCCTCATCAAGTCTTAATATTTAAATTTCATATTATTACAATATAATGATAATGATACAAGAATAAGCAAAAAGTTATAATATTACATATAATATTATATTTTTTATGTTATATTATATACCTTTAAAATAAGAACAATATATATTACATATAATACTATATATGTTTTTCTTATTTTAAGAAATCTATTTACTATTGGCAGATAATACATTTTTTTTTTATATATATATTATTTGTATTATTTATATTATTTATTTATATTATTTGTTTATTTTTTGTTTTATTTATTTATTGCAAAATATAGCTTTTTCTTTCTTTTGGTGATGATTTTCCTGGAGTGTAGGCTCTCAGATGAGGAAGCACGCAGTACATGCACACACAGATCTCTACAGTAAAAGTCATTTACTTGTTGAAATTGGTTCTTTTTCTGTTCTTTCTTCTTAAAGCAGATGCGTTCCCTTAGATGCTTAATGTTATCGAGTATCTTGATCAGGGTGGTTCTTCCAACCTGGTCTTGCATGTTACGTGGTGTTGAGCAATATGCCGTCGGATCACTGTGCTGCATGCACAGTGATCCGACGGCGTATTGCTCAACACCACGTAAGTATGTATGTGTCTGCATCAGATGCATTTGTTTTAATGGCTACATGTTTGTGCACTGGAGCTCTACCTGCAGGTGTCTGAGTTTAGCCCTATATTTTGTATATTTTGTTTGTGTGTGTGTATGTGTGTGTGTGTGTGTGTGTGTGTGTGTGTGTGTGTGTGTGTGTGTGTGTGCACGCACGTGCGTGTGTGTGTGTGCACTACCCCAGGCTTGCTGCGAGGGCAGACAGAGTCCTCCTGTACGTCAACAACAAGAGGCAGTAATGAGCTAAATGTAAATAGTGCATTTCCAGTGACGGGATGTGAGAGCAACATCTGTTTCTCGTCTCTCCCCACACAGACTACAGAGGACCACGAGGGTGAAACGGGGATCAAGTCCAAGGAGGCCCGCAAGTACATCTTCAACTGCCTGGATGACATGGCGCAGGTACGCTGTCACTTTGCAACAGTACATTCACCAGCCGACGCTCCGTTACCTGTAGAGCGTATAAGTCCAAAATATGTGGGATTCTCCACCTTGGTTGAAACCACATCCAGCAGTAACCACATCCCAAAAGTCTACCTTTAATAATATCTTCATAGGATATTCTAATATCCAAACTACTAACGGTGACATCCGTTTTGCTGTCCATTCCATGTAAAACAGATATGTTCCATGACGATGGGAATATCAAATATATACATTTAGTAATTAATTTAAAAGGCAATATGCTCTCCTGACGAGATAATTTTGTTGCGTAAAGCTGTCGACACATGAAATGAATGGAAAATGTTCAACACCAGGTAGGGAGCCGTCATCGCTGAACCTTCAAACTCATTATACTTGCCTAATTTTGTCCGCACTTGAAAAAAATAAAATAAAATCTATCTGAAATTCAATATATATAAAAATGCATCCTAATATTTATCTGATCCTCGATGGGAGGTCCGAGCTGCCTCTCCATCCACCGCGGCGTCGCGATGTGAGTTATTTTGTGACTGGGAGGAAGGAAGGAGCGAGAGCAGCTGTCTCAGATCCAGCCCTGCTCTTCGTTCTGTTGAGCCGCCACATAATGGCTTGCAGGCGCGCGTTTGAGCCGAACATGCGGTCGGCCCGGCTACCATGTTTGATGCGCGGAGTTTGCCGTCGCCGTTTAATCATAAGTGACTGTTGCGGCCGTGTCCTGATGCGGCGCGTCTGCGCTGTACACGTGTCCACGTACCGGGGGGGGGAGGCGTGGCTTCGGTAAGCACAGGCGGCGCATGAAGCACGTTCCGGGAAAGTTACTCCAACGTTCTTGGGGGGGACGAACTCCACATTGTTCCTGAGTGAGTGAGAGCCTTACAGCTCAAGGTGTTGCCGAGGCTCACCTGTGGGCATTAATTCTTTTAATAGAGCAAAATCGCAACTGACTTATGCAACCTGAGGAAATGACTCATACACCGAGCCCAGAACAGGGCCACCTGGAAAGTCGGCCCTCCGTGAAAAAAACGCAGCTCTACCCGCAGTGGGAAAGTTCACATTGGGTTACGGTATTTTGATCTGCCGCGCTTCACAGCGAGACTGTCTGGTGTCTATGATATGTTCACCTTCCCTCGCCCCAAAATACAGGTTCTGCTGGCTGCCATGCAGTTTCCCAGGCATGTAGATAATCCCCGGCTCCTCTTGTCATCATGTTCCTCGATCCTACCTCCTGATTAGGACCTGCAGAGAGATACCTAAAAGAGGACGGAGAGATGGAATTAAGCAGTTAGAACAACCCACCCCCCCTTCCGAAAAAAAAACTGTACTGGAATGTGGACGTGCAATTTAGGAGATCTTTGATAAAGCCCATGTGGACTACGAACACATGTAGTTGGTTTAACGATGGAGATGATTAGGGTTGACCAGCAGTGCCCAGGGCTGCTCTGGGGCCTGTCTGGCACAACACTCTGCCGGCATGGGGATGTTAGTTTGCCTGTCTGGGCTTGGTGAGAATGTGGTAAACACACACACGCACGCACGCATGCACAACACACACACACACACACACACACACACACACACACACACACACACACACACACACACACACACACACACACACACACACACAGAGCATGGGGGTCTAATGAAGCCAACCTGCACTGTCGTAATATCCCGTGGGTCAACCTCTTCTCCTTGCGCTTCAAGCCATTTCCTCTCACTGTCACAGCTAAGGGTCAGCCTCTTACAACAAAAATAAACACAAGACATATCTAGCTGCCTCGGCCCGAATGTCGTGAAAAGCTCTTTTTTGCCCCGTCCCCGAAATCGGGCCATATAAACAAGTCAGCAGTGTGGACATCTGTCTCAGCGTCTATAATGGATGATATAGCTGAAGGCTCCGGGAGACAAGCGGAGCTGGGTGCCAGGAAGAGATAACGAACCTCCTCTCGGTCATGGGAAACACGGGAAGAGTTTAGTCGCAACTACATATCTGATCTGAGCAAATCAGAGGCTGACGTAGCATGAATGCGTGGCCCCCACAGGAAGCCCCGCCATACAAGTAAGGTAGGCAGGAACAACATATAAAAAGCAAGGGGGGGGGGGTGCGGGCGTTATTTTAATCTGCAAGTCCTCAAGGTCTCCGCGGGGGGATTGGAGCTCGGGCCAGGGGCGGGACGGACAGCCGCGAGGAGGAAGGGGAGGGTCGATTGGAGAAGGGTTGAAATGAAGGCGAGAACGGGGGTCGAATCGATTATCTGAAGTATCCACGTTCCATCAGTAATTTCCACTCCACTTTGTCCTTCCTTCGGCCTTCCATCCCTCCAGGCGAGACGAGCGGATTTGCTGACCAGCACTTTAGTGCGGGTTTTAGCCTTCGGTCTTACTGTACAACTGAGGGGAAATTCGAGGGCGAGCGCGGACGACTCGACTCTGCTTCTCCCGGGGCGTGGCCCAAATCTGTGCCTGGACCCGGCATCTGCCTCCCAGCCCTTTCTCCTGAGTGGCATGTCATCACTCCTCAGGACCCACAGATGTGGCTCCACAAAGCCGCCATTGACATGCTAGACACGCGGGTCATGGCCATAATGATCAAAGCTCATGCGCTTTTACGCTGAGTGGCCGTTAAGAATGACCGTTTTCATTTGGAGCATAGAAAACGGCCAAAATGGTTCTTTCTTTCTGCCCTTAATATATGTCCTCTCCCCCAGCACTATCAAATGCCTTTTGTCGGCACACTATGCAGGTAATATATTTTTTTCTCCTAGTCCACTGCAATGCACACCTCAGTCGCTCACCAGCTGCCGCACATTTGCAAGCAAACCGTGTGTTTCCCAAAGTCATCTCTTCCACTAGCAGAGGACAAAGTGATTATTTCTCACCTCATTTGGGAGATTATTCCGCTATCACGGCCAGCTGAGAGGAGTGGTTACAGAGCCTGTAAAGCTTACATAGAGAAAGCGAATTGAATCAGATTTCTGGTGCTGACCGGCAGCACATCTGATAGCCCCTGGAGCGGGTCTCCAGATAAGCCGTGCTCCTTTATGGGAAACAGGCCTGCTGGCACCGCACGGCAATCACGATAAACAAGGCGGCCGGCCCTGTTCAGCCCGTGTCCGCACCACAAATGTTCCCCCGGTTCTTTTAACCATTTGTCACGGGAACCAAAACCAGCCCACACCTTGGATCCCCAAGCACCAGACATGTCTCGCTTAAAAAAATTAAATAATCCTGGCTGCTTATGTAGCTTTCCACCGGAGCAGAAATTTGCCTCCGGGCTCTGTGTTTACCCACAAACTCAGCTGCTGCGTTGTATAAAGGTAAAGCAACGAGATGTTTCCAGCTTCCTAGAAGTATTTAGGTGGAAACGTCTCGTGTTCTCAAAATGATGGCCTTTGTGAAAGGGCTGTTTTTAAACGATTGCGCAATGGCAGGATTTATTGAAGTCATGGTTTATTTGTATATTATGACTTCCCCGGGGCGCAGATAGAAATCTTAGCGAGGCCGCCGGGGGATGTTTCAAGTGGCGGGTCCCCTCACTACCGGCGGGTGTTTAGAAAGTCGGGGAGGTTCAGGGTCATCGGTGCAGGCCCGCGGCCTCACTGATGAGGCCTTGTGAGTATTAATAGGTCTTTTCATGGGAACGCGCTGCAGGAGAGTGTTTTCCTTTCCCGATTGCAGAAACGCCGATGGCCTCGACCGTCAAACCCGCCGTTGGAGGTGCCTCCTACGCTCGTAACGCTGCGGTTCTTTGCATTATGTCCACAGGTGAACATGACGGCCGACCTGGATGGGAGCGACATGCTCGCCGAGAAGGCCGACCGCAGAGAGTTCATCGACCTGCTGACCAAGATGCTGACCATAGATGCCGACAAGAGGATCACCCCCATCGAAACCCTCAACCACCCCTTCGTCACCATGTCACACCTTCTCGACTTCCCGCACAGCTCACAGTGCGTGCTGGCGCTCCTGCCGTCTTTCGCCAAAAATGATTAGCGCTTTGAGCGACTATAATTCCATTCTCTCTCTCTCTCTCTCTCTCTCTCTCTCTCTCTCTCTCTCTCTCTCTCTCTCTCTCTCCCTCCCACCTCCCCAGTGTGAAGTCGTGCTTCCAAAACATGGAGATCTGCAAGCGGCGGGTAAACATGTACGACACCGTCAACCAGAGCAAGACGCCCTTCATCACCCACGTGGCCCCCAGCACCTCCACCAACCTCACCATGACCTTCAACAACCAGCTCAACACTGTGCACAGCCAGGTAAACACCGCCCACCGCAGGGTGAACAATGGATAGAACGCCGATAATAGAGCGATAATAATAGGGAGGGTAATAATACATCCGTTCATCAAGTCCACTTCTCGGATTTGTGTTGTGAGCAAGCACGTCAGTGGATTTGGTTGATTTGTCTCAGAAATCCCACTGATGTGATGAAATGAAACTTACGGTTTTGGTTTATTTAAGGCAGCGCTCCCTCCGTCAATCTGTCATTTGTCCTATTTAATCTCATTTGAACTGGCGCTCCGCCTGTCTCTCTGTCCGCCCGTCTCTCTCTCTCTCTCTCTCTCTCTCTGGCTCTCGCTCTACCTGTCTCTCTGTCCCCCTTTCTGCAGCCTATTCGTCTGTCTCTCTCCATGTCTCTCTTTGTACCTGTCTCTCGCTTTGCCTGTCTTGTCTCTTTTCTCGCTCTGCCTATCTGTCCATCTCTCTCCCTATCTCTTTCTCAACCTGTCTCTCTCTACTTGTCTCTCTCTCTACCTGTCTGTCTCTCTGCCTTTCTCTCTCTACCTGTCTCTCCATGCCTGTCTGTCTCTCAGTCTCTTTCTCTCTCTCTCTCTCTGTCTCTCTCTTCCTGTGTCTGTCTCTTTCTCCTCCTGTCTCTCTGTCTCGTCTCTCTCTGCCTGTCTCTGTCTCTGCCTGTCTCTCTCCCTGCCTGTCTCTCTGTCACCCTCTCTTCCTGTCTCATTCTCTCTCTGTCTGGTCTCTGTCCGTCTCATCTCTCTCTTCCTGTCTCGTCTCTCTCTTCCTGTCTCTCTCTCTCTATCTGCCTGTCTCTCTGTCTCTCTCTCGCTTCCTGTCTCTCTCTCTCTCTCTCTCTCTCTCTCTCTCTCGACCTGTCTCTCTCGACCTGTCTCTCTCACTCTGCCTGTGTCTCTGTCTCTCTCTGCCTGTCTCCCTCTCTCTGCCTGACTCTCTGCCTGTCTCTCTCTCTGTCAGCCGGTGTTGCTGCCTGCGCCTCAGGTCCTGTGGGATTGTCGCAAAGTGCTGATTACACACATGACAAACGCTACTTCCTGCTTGCCTTGCATTCTGGGGCTTTCAGGCCTTAAGAATCCCTTCACCAGGCTTCCTCTCTTCTACCCCCGCTCTCTCTTTCTCTTTCTCTTCCCTCCTATATCCCGGGGTTAAGCCGGTGGTTCTCCACCACGCCGTCCTGGCATCGCCGTGTGAATCTAAACCGCTGACTCTGTGCTGCCGTGCAAGGTTTTTTCTTTTTTTTTCCCCCCAGGTTCCTTAATTACTATTCCAATTTTGTTTTCTTCCCGTTTCTCCGTTTCTGTCTCTTTAACTAAATTCTTTATCACCAAACCGATCAGGCCGGAGCGCGCTGCAATTAGAACCCTGGTCTCCGTCTGATTTAGCCCCCCACCCTTGCACACATCTGGTGCAGGCAGAGTTAAGGCGGTGATTTATTTAGTCGGATTTGTTTACGAGGCGGCGATGCGTCTTTGACCTGTGCCCGTTTATGATGAATGCATGGCTGCCATATTGATTATGTTTCCTCCCCCGGCGCTCATCGAACACACTTAAGAGAGCAAATGAAAAATGAAAGCACTGTCTCTGTCTCCCCCTCCCCCACCCCGCCCTCGACCCCCATATATGCTTAATGACAGGGCCGAAATTAGACAATGCTGGAGCAAACACTGCCCCTTAAAAGCATTTGTTTGCATCCGGGAGGTTCCCGGGCTGTTCGAGCACGGTTCATATCTTATTAATGCTTTCTCCCTCGCTATTTATATTTATGTATATGTACATACATTGTACTGGAGATAGAGCACATACATCCGTACACACGTAGGCCTGCATAATTACACAATGTCTGTCGGCGGTGGAAATATTACCGTTGTCAAGCGTGTAGGCATGGAGGCGCCAAAGTGATGGCGTGATACCAAATGTCAAACTCTTCCGCTCCAGCTCATTATGTTTCCTCATTACGGGTCGGCAGCGCAGCGATCCAAACAGCATGGCCGCAAAGCACCATGAGCGGCGGAGGGATGCGTATTATGCTTTAACGTTCGGGAAGTAGTCGTTGCCGTCTCCTCCCCTCCAAGTCTGAAGGGCCTTCATACTTATATAAAAAGTGAGGTACATAATAGAATAAAAATAGAAAAAGAAATCATCAAATATATGCTTATTGCCAAAAAATACAAAACTGTCTGAAAAAATTTAGAATAAAAATGATCATAAAATAGTACAAAAAGTGGAGGTAAAAATGTAATAGAAAATACAAATGGTCAAATATGTACAAATAGCCCCAAAAATATATACAAAACTGAAAGAATCAGATATATACCAATATACTAAATGTGACCCTAGCGCAGGATCAATTATTGTTATAAGTATAGGGTATCAACTATAAACAGTATTACTATGTACTAACTAATTTATTACAGTATGTGCAGTGTTTGTTCCAGTGTTACTGCACATTTATTACTGCACACATTATTTTTTTTTTTTGAAGAGTTATGAACCTGGACAGCACAACATATATCGCACGACACCCTGCAAACATACATATATAATGCACGTTGTTTTTCTTTCCATTGACCCAGCGGGAATTAATCTTGGATCTCAGCACACGGGGTGGATGGCACGTAATCACTGCTCTGGCATTCATCGAAAACATGAGCGCTTGATTGTTCTTAAGAATCGCAGCCCCGGCTGATTATTCTCCATCCCCCCTGCACCCGGACCCCCACCTTCCTTTCTCTCATTAATCAAATTGATTTTATGTATCATGGGAGGTATTTCCATCAATCTGCCGGCTTCCTCTTTTCCATTCCTCATTTGTGCGATGAAGGATGAAGCATCTATCTATCTATCTATCTATCTATCTATCTATCTATCTATCTATCTATCTATCTATCTATCTATCTATCTATCTATGTATGTATATATCTATCTGTCTATCTATCTATCTATCTATCTATCTATCTATCTATCTATCTATCTATCTATCTATCTATCTATCTATCTATCTATCTATCTATCTATCTATCTATCTATCTATCTGTCTATCTATCTATCTATCTATGTATGTATATATCTATCTATCTATCTAGCTGTCTGTCTGTCTGTCTGTCTGCCTCTCTGTCTGTCTATCTATCTGGTATTATCCAGGAATCCCCTTATATTGACCTCTGCCACCGCCACCCCCCTTTCCCATCATGTTTTTTTTTCATTTATTATACTTATTTTTATTATTATTATTATACTATATTTTCACTCTTCCATCTTGGTCCCACCGTTCCTTTAGGCGTCCAGCCTGGCTCCCTCCTCCACCACAAATACCACCCTTTCCCTTGCCAACCCCGACGTCTCCATACTGAACTACCCATCTGCACTCTACCAGCCCCCCGCCGCGTCCATGGCCGCCGTGGCCCAGAGGAGCATGCAGCCCCTGCAGCCGGGGGCTCCACAGCTCTGCCCCGCCAGGGCCGACCCCTTCCAGCAGGCCCTCATCGTCTGCCCGCCAGGCTTCCAAGGTAAGGGGGGGGTGTGTCACTCATTAGAATGACTTGGGTAAAAGTCTTAAAGTAGGTGATATTAAAGGTACTTAAGCATCAAAAGTAATTATATGGTTGAGCTTTGTTTTGCTCTGATTTGAATCGTGTTGTCAGTCTTTCCCTATTTTTCGGTAAGCATAAGAGGCACTTAATTTGGTATATATGTCTTTCACTCTGACATAAGAAAGCATTGGTTGTAAACATAGCCCCGGGTGTTGGTCTAAATCAGTCATAACAGCGGGATGGGGCAGCATCACCGCTGGGGGAGGCCATCGCTGGGCTCCAGAGTGTTTGCTTACACTGCGCTCGCTGCTGGATTCGACCCTTGATTCCAACATGAACCTGGTGATAACGGGCATTCACTCACACCATTTACCAGCTTTCCTCCAATTTTATTTTGTAGCGAGTAACGAAGGCGTTCGGGAGAAACGTATCGGAGTTAAAGTCGACAGAAATATAATAACTCAAGTAAAGCACAGATACGGCCTAAAAGTACTTGAGTACCGTCACAAAGTATTTTTACTTCAAGTCAATCATGTCGGGCGTGTCTTTGGCCTGCGGTTGTTCTGTCTTGGGGCTCTTGATCGGGCTGTACATCGTATCCTACCTGACTCAAAAATCATCCGACAGCCAATCTGGCTTGAGGTACGGTACAGTCACCCCATCCTCCATGCAGGACCCATCACTTTCACAAACTTGGCCCCGCGACTCAGTCCGGTCACGGTTAGGGTTAGGGTCAAGTCGTGGCACTGAAGCCAGAATGCTCAACACCCACATGGCCCGTGGACTTTTTGATCCGGGATAACGTGTCCGGTAAGTGGAAACCAAATTATAGTGATTTCTAGTGGTTTCATCTTTGAAAAAAACAACCTTTGTGTGATATAAAATTGCCGTAATTGAAAAAGAAAAAATGCAACCTTAAAATAGTGTTTTCGCCATGTTTCAATTCTTTCTTCAGGCCAGTGTTAATTCAAGGCCTCCAAGTAAATATGGGGTTGTTTTGTTCCTGCCTCACATTTTTTCCATTAAAATCTTTTTTTTTTTTTTCGTGCCTTGTACTGTGTAGTGAATAAGCCCCCGTGCCCCCGAGACAATGTCAGTCCAAACATATGACGGAGACGTGCTGTTACGATAATGAGGCGATTATAGACATTTGATATTTCAAATGTCTACGTGATGCTGGCTCGGGCTTTGTCTCTGCTCTGGGTTTAAACCGGGAGCTCCAAGGCCATGTCTCGTTATGTGTGTGTTCATCATTAAAAACAAAACGTTTCTCATAAATAAGAACTTTGTTTGGAGATATTTTTATCATTACCATGACTACTGTCTGTGTGGGGTTTTTTTTCTTTTCTTCTCAGCTATCTCAGGACATTAGTGCGTAGCAACGGGGTCCGGACATTTGTTGGACACAGATAAAGCGCTTGCCATGTTTAGGATGTGTCTTTGTCTCTCCGGCTGTTCCCACCATTCCCCTTTTCCTCCATGCCTGTTGTTGTTCCAGAGTCAGAATGACTTTATTCTGCCAGGTTGCATTCACACGTACGAGGGATTTGTGGTGATTATTAGTGCATTTCTACAGACGATTAGAATTTTGGCATTCTGATCACTTTATTGATTTATTTCTTTATTATTCTATTTTATAAAATAAAATACAATGTGATTCTGTTTATTTACAAGTTTGGTACTAGGTTGGTACAGTTTGTATGGTGTTGTTGTTGTTGACACCCCGTTGTTTGGCGTGTCCACAGGGCTGCAGGCATCCCCCTCCAAGCACGCCGGTTACTCCGTGCGGATGGAGAACGCTGTTCCCATCGTGACGCAGGCCCCGGGAGCCCAGCCCCTGCAGATCCAACCCGGGCTCCTGACGCAGGTAAGGAGGAGAGATGGAGGGCAGGGTTCTTACCAGGTGCTCGAGGTGCTTGAAGTTCATCCTCAGAAATACATAAGTACTGGGATACCTTTAAAATAGCCCCCTTTTGTGCTGAAGTGAAGAACCG
>NC_137201.1:8353086-8378086 GCF_960531495.2 Zeus faber
CCCCCCATCACGGTCCTTCAGCAAACACCGCGGCTTCTTAGAAACCCCGGGGAGATGAGATATATGTACATTCACGTCACTGGGATGGATGGAATAATGGATGGATAGATGGGGGGAGGTGGGATGTAGGCTCTAGAAATACAGTGTGTGTGTGTGTGTGGGGGGGGGGGGGTGCGGACGCATCATTCATAGACGTCTATTCGCGGCCGCCGCTCTCCTCCTTCAACTCCTTCATCTCTCCCTCCCGTCTGTCTTTCTCTCTCTCTCTCTCTCTCTCTCTCTCTCTCTCTCTCTCCCTCGCTTCCTGCGCGACGGCAGCTCCATTGTCCTCGGAGAGACGTTTGGGGGAAAGTGTCGCACTTCCTCTGCAGAGCTATCGCTCCACAGCTGCTGGTGTCAGCTCCTCTGGCCTGTCTGTTTTCTCTCTCTCTCTCCGTCTCTCTCTCTCTCTCTCTCTCTCTCTCTCTCCCCCTCTCGGCTTCCCCCCTCCTACTTCTCGGTTCCTCCCGCATCACAGGGAGCTGCTGCCCCCTGTTGGCACACATGGGGAAATGAACAGCCTTCGTTTTCTGTTTCCTACACATGTTTTATTTCTTTGTTTATTGATAATTACAAATAATTTTCATAATCATTAATTTCAAGAAGTCGTTATTTTAAATAAATTAATAAATAAATGCAATTCATTGCCTTAACGCTGCGCGGACAAAAATACATTGTTTGGTTTGGACGGAGACTTCCACTGCTCGGTTGACCCAAAACTCTCTTCTCATTGTTTTTTTTACTTCTCAGGAACTCCCACCCCCACGGCAGCCATTACAACCCCATCATGCAGCAGCCTGCCCTGCTGACCGGCCACGTTGCCCTTCCACCCAACCAGCCGCTCAACGTGGGGGTGGCCCACGTCATGAGGCAGCCCTCCACCAACAGCAACTCCTCCAAAAAGATGAAGCAGCACCAGATGTCTACCAGGTACACAAAACCAAACACCCGGGGGCCGGACCCCGACCGATCACACTACACTACATTACAGTACATTACAGTACTTTACACTACAGTACATTGCAGTACATTACAGTACATTCAATTACAGTACATTACAGTACCTTGCAGTGCAGTACATTGCAGTACATTAAATTACAGTACATTACAGTACATTTCACTACAGTTCATTGCAGTACATTACAGTACATTCAATTACAGTACATTACACTACCTTGCAGTGCAGTACATTGCAGTACATTAAATTACAGTACATTACACTACATTGCAGTACAGTTCATTGCAGTACATTACAGTACATTCAATTACAGTACATTACACTACATTGCAGTACAGTTCATTGCAGTACATTACAGTACATTCAATTACAGTACATTACACTACCTTGCAGTGCAGTACATTGCAGTACATTAAATTACAGTACATTACACTACATTGCAGTACAGTACATTGCAGTACATTACAGTACATTACAGTTCATAGCAGAACATTACACTACATTACATTACATTACAGTACGTTGCAGTACATTACACTACATTGCAGTACATTACAGTACAGTACATTACATTACAGCATATTACAGTACATTGCAGTACATTACAGGACAATACAATACATTACAGGATATTACAGTACATTACAGTACATTAAACTACATTACAGTAGGCTGCGACCAAATTTGCCAAATGACAGCCTTGTCGTCATTATGTTGTGGTGATACATCTGGCCCGGGGACTTTTATCTCCAAACATCTTGAGTCTTGTAGTCTCTCATTAACGTATGTATGCCCCATGCAGTGGAATGTCCTTTAACAGGGTCCATCTGGCATTGAAAATTTTAATTCAAGGACTTTCAAGTACTTTTCAAGCACTGTTTTTTCATTTTAAAGGACTGCGTGCGCAACATATATAATCCCTTTCCAATGTGATCTTTGTTAATGAAAATGTAATATAAACTTATTCTCATTGTCTATTATTTATATTAGTATATCTCTATATCCATTATTAATCTCATTGTCATCTACTTTTATAAGTATCTATTTCAGTTTACATTTCCCTGACTTCATCTATGTCGTAAAAGAGATTCTGGAATTTTTTATTACATTACGATTTGAATAACAAAACCAGGGGGAATAACAGAGATTCTCAAGGACAAATATCAGTCACTTCAAGCCCCTCAAGGACCTGGTAAGAACCGTGTATTCAAGCTCGGGGTCTTTTTTTTTTTTTTAACAACTTTCATCCCCTCCCTCTCGCTCACAGGAACATGTCCGGCTACGAGGTGTCGTCCTCGCAGACGGTGCTCTCCCCGCAGCGCTCCAAGCGCGTGAAGGAGAACACGCCGCCACGCTGCGCCGTGCTGCAGAACGGCCCCGCCCACTGCCCGCCGCCCGCCGCCCAGCTCTGCGTGGGGGGCGGAGGAGGGTGGGGCTCTGGCGAGGCGGAGCAGGCCTCCAGCACCACCTGCGACCACCAGCACCAACATCAACCCCAACACCAACATCCGCACCGCGTCCCACGACAGACCATCGTCATCCCCGACACGCCCAGCCCCGCCGTCAGCATCATCACCATCAGCAGCGACACGGACGAGGAGGACGAGCACAAGCAGAGTAACATCAAGTCAGCGCTGGGCTCGGGGCGGGTGGGATGGATTCCGCTGGGAACGAGAGTGTGCTATCCACTCGATCCATGTGATGATGTATTGTCGGGAAAAACAGATTTCAACTGTCCAACAAGAGACAATTTCATTGTTCTTATTTTTTAGTCGTAATTAACAAATTATGAAAAATCGTAATGGCTAATTGTAATAATTGTAAAATTTCTTTAAAAAAAACCTGTGCTGTCGTGTCGGCAGGCTGGCCATACGACATGGTGTATTTGTATGCCATTGCATCCAAGACAGAGTTGATCTGCAGGTGGGGTTCAAATTCTCAACCTGCAATGCCACTCTTGTTTAATCATCAAGAACCGCAGCAGCAACTCTGTCCTCTGGACGCCCTGTTGGGTTGACAAGGGCACAGCTTTTTATGTTACACGAGACGGCCACCAATCCCCCTCTTTGGAGAGCGATCTGACCATGTTTTGATCTATAAACAACTAACCCTAATTACTTCTCCAAGAGGGGGAGGGCGAATCAGGAGACGGATGTGAGACGGATAAACTCAGAGATAAACAGCAATATGTGCTTGACAAAACATACACATTGAAACATCAGACGACAACATGTATTTGACCAAACGTGATTAATTAAGTCGGCAAAAATTGAAACTGTAATTCCGGCGCGTGGCATCTTCCTGTGAAAGCTATGGCAGTAAAGGAGAGAAAGGGAGAAGGATGTAATCAAGAGTGTAGAGTGTGTGTGTGTGTGTGTGTGTGTGTGTGTGTGTGTGTGTGTGTGTGTGTGTGTGATGTGTCCACCGGGGAATGCACGGGACCCAATTAGTTGTGGTGTATGGGGTCAACACTAGATCGTATTTGTTTAAAATGATTATAAAAAGAATTAAAACATACTCTCTCTTGTTTCACCGCTCTGGACAGAGCGAATCAATGCTCCAGGATAGCAAATTTTTCTTGGTGTGTGTCTTATTTTTGTTTTATTTATTTTACATATGAAAAGTGCCTGACAACGGGGCATCCGGGCCGCTGGTTGCCAACTGGGTCAGGTCAAGTGTGTTTCTATACACAAACGCCGTACAGTCTCAAAGGGCTTCACGAGCGCATGTTTCACATAGAATTCACCAGCATCCCCTAGTGTTAACCCCTTCCCGGGTGAGGAAAAAGTCCAAACAGGGAGGAGCCGGGCAACCCTAACCATCGGGGCCCTTTTCTGGTTCACGTCCCTCACGCTGTCCTGACATTTCTCCCTCTCGCCCCTTCAGCTTATCTTCCAAGCAGAGGAAGAACGTCATCAGCTGCGTCACGGTGCATGACTCCCCCAACTCGGACTGCTCCTGCCACGGCAGCCCCTACGCCCTGGAGTCCAGGCTCGCCGCCAACAACAACAACAACAACAACGGCTACGACACCAAGGCGGCGGCGCTGGACAACGGCAACAACGGAAACCCCCGCACCATCATCATCCCCCCGCTCAGAACCCAAGCCGGCGAAGTCCTGAGCGAGTGCGAGCGCCTGGCACCAGGTACGGCGAGGGGGTTCAGGGCGGTTGCATCCCTTGTCGGGTCCGGGGGTTGGGGGAGCGCCGAGGCATTTTGGGGCAACTACACAAGTGGGCGAGTGCGACCCAATTTGTCCCCCTCTCCTGTTCAGACGCAATGAACCACCAGAATTCCGCCTACAAGTTCAAATCCGCCGGCGGCGCGGTACTCGTCAACAATCATCTGGCGGGAGGCGTGGTGGGCGGCGGACCCTACCGACAGCAGCGCATGGTACCGCACCCCTTCCAGCAGCAGCCCCTCAATCTCAGCCAGGTAGGGAGGGCTGTATCTGTTGGGCAAGATAACCTGGAAAGTGGATGACTTCGCTGATGGATTTGTGTTTGTCCGTGGGGGAATGGAAGATAAAGGCCAAAGTGTTTCCACAGTGGAACAAATGATGTACTGTATGTGTTTTTTTTCAACTTTATATAGAACCAATATTTTTTGAACACATTGTTTTTATTTCGGAGCATGTAATAAGAAGCGTAATTAGTCATTATTGCAGACGATCCCCCTGCTGAGTGATACAAGATTTGAGCAATAGTTTTAGCTTAGGGGACGATAGCAAATAATTTGTAGTAATACATGTATATGCCTATTTATGGGGGATTGGAATTGTGTTTGGGGGGGGGGGGGGGCTAAAAAGTGACTAACACTGCCCTGGTCCACACTCCCAGGCGCAGCAGCACATGGTCAGCGAGCGCAGTGATGGCCACCGGCGCCAGCAGGCCTACATCACGCCCACCATCGCCGCCCAGGCGCCCTACTCCTTCCACCACCACAGCAGCCCCTCGCACACGGGCAACGTGCACCCGCACCTGACGGCCGCGCGCCTGCCCAGCCAGCCGCACCTGTACGCCTACACCGGGGCCCCCGCCGCGCTGGGCTCCACGGGCGCCGTGGCCCACCTGGTGGCGTCGCAGGGCTCGGCGCGCCACGCGGTCCAGCACGCCGGCTACCCGCCGGGCCTCGTGCACCAGGTGCCGGTCGGCGTGGGCCACCGCGTGCTGCCCTCGCCCAAGCTGCACCACAGCCAGTACCCACCGCAGTTCGCCCACCAGGCCTACATCAGCGCCTCGCCCGCCTCCGCCGTCTACACTGGATACCCGCTGAGCCCCACCAAGGTCAACCAGTACCCGTACCTCTAGGGAGGAGGAGACACTGGAGGGGCCACGCCCAGCGCCGCTGCTGTTCCCGTTCCTCCCCCCCCCCCCCCCCGACGTCCCGTCTCGTGGACCCCCAAAGCCCCAAAACCTCCGATCGCATGGTTATCCTGAAAGACGAAACACTCTCCCCGACCTCAGACGCAAAGCAGAGACGAAGGAACCCGACGCGTTTAACTTGAAGACAAAACAACAGAGAGAGGAAGAAGGAGGAGAACACAGAGGAGGTTTTTCTTCTTTCTTTTCTTTTTCCTTTCTTCTTTGGACCTGATATTTCGTTGTTTTTGTTTTTTTATTTCCTGCCCCCCCCCCCCGAATTGGGAAGTTGACTTTTCGCTCTCTGGACGTGTGGAATTCCCAAGGAGATTTTGGAGATGAGGTGAAATACGGAGGGGAGAAAAAAAACAAAACCTGCTGCTCTTCAAAGAAAAAAAAAATTATTATCGATGGCCTTTAACTGTCTTAAAATATTTCCAAATCATTCACGGTGAGTTTTTTTGGGTGGAGGAGGAGGAGGAGGAGGAGGAGGAAGGAAGGAGGGTGGACGGACGGTCCCTCCCATCAGCACTCTGGAGGAGGACTCTGGAAATGAAACCAACAGAAGACAAAACAAAACTTTGTAGTGTATTTATAGATATGTTTGTCCTTTTTTTCTTACACGATACTCCTGTTTTTAGCGATAGGCGTCTTAGCCGGGCCCTGGTTTTTTTTTGATTGTTTTTGGTTTTGTCTTTTTTAGAATGTAGCAGTCTGCACCTGTTTTTTGTTTTGTTTTTACCAAGAAAAACGGAATTCTTTCTTTCTTTCCCTGATACCAATAGATCTATTTGTTTCTCCAGTTTTGTTCTTTTTCTCAATGTGATTGCACAACGTGGTTCTAATAACATAGGCATGTACCAATGTGATTGTCTGTGTGTGCGCTACTGTCAGCTGTGTGTGTGTGTGTGTGTGTGTGTGTGTGTGTGTGTGTGTGTGTGTGTGTGTGTGTGTGTGTGTGTGTGTGTGGTGAGTAGTCTTGTCCACCTCTCCTCTCAAAGCCCCTGTGGGAAAAAAAAAAAAAAGCAAGTTGTTAGATTTTTCTTACTGTTGTTTCCCTCGTAGTGCCTTACAGATAATAACGACACCGTTTACTCAGGCTCCCAGGCCCCCCACCCTGACCCCTACCCCCACCCCCAGCCCCACCTGGGGGCCGCCAGAGACCCTAAAAGGGAGAGGCAGATCCCACCCCCCGTTGTAGCTCTCTTCCAGGTGTGTAGGCGTGGGCCCTCCCCGCTGTTTTACTACCCTGCCGGGCATGACTGAACTCTGCTTGGGGTACATCACGCCAAAGTTACCAGATAGAGTTTGTTGATTTTGTTTTCAAATATAAATGTAAATAATAACATGTACAGCGTAGTCCTCAGCCTTCTTTATCACAGTGGTACCCGTAATGTTTTCTTTCAGTTAAATTTGTTATTTCTATCGAGAAGGGAAATTCACTGTAATAATAATAATATTAATAATAATAATAATAATAATAATAATAATAATAATAATAATAATAATAATAATTATTATTATTATTATTATTATTATTATAAATATAATTATAATAATAAAGTGACCGGGATCTCTTTTTTTTTGCATACATTTGTTTTTACGTTACGTGCACTGAAAAAAAATCATTGGATCGAGTTTGAAAAAAAATTTGTTTTCATTCGATCAAACGCTATATTTTTGTCGGTATTCTCAACCTAAAATGTGCATTTTCTTTGCTTTCAATGAAACAAATGAAAGCGGGTTTTTTTTGTTTGTTTTTTTTAACGTTGCTCCAATAATTTGAAGGTTTTTAACAAAGCTCGGCCAGAGTGAGGGACAGGGAGCGAGCGAGCGAGAGAGGGAGAGATTGAGAGAAGGTTCCGACAGGAAGTGGTGGTTGCTATGACAGCGATGCTGCTGTTTTTTGGCGGGAGTTTTTTGGAGAGGGCTAGCTTTTCAGAGAGAGAGAGAGAGAGAGAGAGAGAGAGAGAGACTGTAGAAAGCGCAGGGGCTGTGTTTTTTTTTTTTTTTTGAGGTGGGGATTACGGAGGAGGAAGAGGAGAGGGAGGAGGAGGGTGGGAATCCCTTATCTTAAAATGGGACTTAAAAAAAAAGAGTAGCATGTTGGTACTGAGCAGGTTGATAGTAACAATGAGGCGAGGGGGGACACAGCATAAAACTCTGACGTGGATCATTCCGTTTTTTTCCGTTGTTGTTATTGCTGTAGTTGTTGATCTGTTTTGAATTTTTCAATTTTTTTTTTTTTTTGCTGGTGAAGATTATTTAAAAACAAATTACATAACGTGAGGGGTCGGAACGGCAGAACAGTAGGGGGCGCTGTAGCTTACACCTGGAAGATGCACAGTCAACACACCCAGAGGGCTGCCCGCTTTGTGTGTGTGTGTGTGTGTGTGTGTGTGCTGGATTTAACTGATTTAACTTTTCTGAAAAAAAAACCGTAGCCAATTATATGGTTATTATTCTATTTTCATAACTGCTGGTGTTTGGGTTTTTTCCTGTGTTTTCTTTTTTTAGGAAAAGCCTTCCCTTCTCCCTCTCATTATGCCATAGTACTAGTTTATTTTTTATTCTTTCCCTCTGCTTTCCATTACAATGAACTTTTCACATGGCTGTAGGTGTGTTGTGTTATTATTATTTTTTAGAGATTGTTGCAATAATTCTTGTGGGTGTTTTATCAGTATCTACAGTATTGTGGGTTTTTGTTTTTTTGTTCAGTTATCCGTCAGGCTCATTTCTATTATCTGTTATTATATTTCATTTTATTTGTAGCCTGGATGTTGTTGTACAGTTAATATTTAGTGGTTGTGTCGGAGGAGGGGAAGCGTTGCAAACACTGATGATGATAGTGATAGAGTGGGGTCGATTGGCAAAAATTTTTAATCCAACGGGGGCCCTGACAGATCAAGCAAGGTGCATACATGTGCCACACATCCCATAATGATAAAAGTTGGTTTCTTTCCCCCTGGTACTTAGTTCACCATCACTTCATCCTCATCACCTAGTGCGTTGCTGGTTTCACCTCTGTCCAGTCTGTTATTATTATTATTATTATTATTATTATTATTATTATTATTTTAACTTCTTGATGTGCTTGTGTCTACTATCTCCCCTCCACCATCAGGGCCCGAAGCACACACGTGATTTTTCAATCATGTTTTCATTATTTTTATTTAATTGTCTTTTGTCGGGCGGGGGCCTCCTCAGACTACTGAAACATTCCACTGTGTCGTCCGATACGCACTGCTGTCTCGTCGCCGCCGGGATCGTGTGAATCCCACTCAAGACTACTCCCACCAAAGACTCCCCACACGTGAACCACCACACAGCACAGTTCCTACCGTAACAATACGAAGCAATTGTCCGCATCATCCAGGCAATAATTACAATTATGGGTTCTGAAAGTTCAAGTTGTGAAAGTAAACACTTTTTAAACACATTCTTTATTTGAAACCCCCCCCCACCACCCCCCCGCAGCGAAAGGTTTTGCATGCACACACATGCACACACACACGTATTTGTTATTTTCCAGTGTTTTTGTACATACAAACAAGTGCTGCCGCCAAGCATCATTTCCATTTTAAATATTTTACCTTCTCCCCATTCTTCTCGCCCTCTTCTCTTGCCCCATAAATATAGCGAGCCGTCAAGTTCATCTGTTCACTAAAAAGCTTAACTTCTCTCCAAAATTGTTTTATATGTAATTTTGGTTTTTAATTGTTTTCGATGTTGTAGCTTTATCAATGTTTTAACAAAATGAATTTGTAACAAAAAAAAACACAAAAAAAACCTAAACTAAATAGGATGTTTTTAGTTGAGTTATAGTGCGTGCCATGGAATGGAATGACCTGTAAAAGGAAATTAATCAAAAAAAAATTATATATATATATATATATATATATATATATATATGCCAACCAATACCTTTTTAAAAATTCATGGTCACCCCGCACAAAATGAATGTATTATGTGACCTGCGACATCCTAAAAAAATGCTTTAGATCTCTCTCTCTCTCTCTCTCTCTCTACAGGGGTGGGTGTTTTAGTTAAAACATCGCTTCATTTCGACATTGTTTATTTGTCACCATGTGTGATGCAATAATAATAATCATAAGTAAATTATGATCCCCGGGCAGAGTGAATTACTCATCATGATCGGAAAAAAAATAGTGGGGTTTTTTCTCTGTAGATATGCATTACTCAAGTAAGAAAATGCAGAATAACTTGGATTGTGTTAGTTTGTTGCTTAAAAATAAGGCGAGTTGGAAATATGAGCATCAGCAAAGATTGAACAAATTTAGAATTACCAAAATATACATAAGAAACGAAGTGTGTAACTTTTTTTTGCGTTTCGCCTGCTTCACATCAAATGCGTAATCATATCTGACGGTCGGGCTCTTCCCTCCTAGTGGCCGTCGGATGAACTGCGTCTGAACTATACTTTTATTGATAACGAAAATGGTGAAATAAGGTTAGTTACGTCATGACTGAGGAAAAACACAACTTATTTACTAAGTTACACGCCCAATTTCAATAAAAAAAAAATTGACCGAAGTCACTTCCGGGTGTAGGAATGAATGGACTTCCGGTTTGTTCTTGTCATCGGTCGTATTTGGTGTGAAGCATGTTTTAGACTTTCTTTCCGCCTTCCAAATAACCAAGACCCTCAGAAAAGCTTTAAGGCGTGGTTCCAATTAGAAGAGGCTGTGTAAGGCTTGCAGTTCTTTTATTTGTTTTAATTTTTTTCTTACAGCTTTTATTCTTTACTCTCTTGAAAAACACTTCCTACACAACAGGTGAATAACTTAACATTGAATAAATAAAAAACATTCCTGAAGGCTTACTGTAGAACTCAGTGCCAGGAGCGTTGCTAGGATTCAAATACCTCAGGGGCTTAGCCCAAGCAGGCTCTAGGCATTTTGCCGTTCTAGGCAAACTGTCGACAGGGGGCGGGGGGAGAGTGACAAGTAAAATAAAAGAACCTACATCTAAAATAAAACACTGTTGTGGCGCGGCGATCGCGGGCACGCCGTGGGCACAGTCGGTACAGTCAGAGATGGAGCAATGGGGGCACAATTGGCGGAGGCGTCCTGTGTTCCCTGCAGGAAGAGCCGGCCCTGCAGGGCCGTTTTAGATCAGGGGCTTTTCATAAAACATTCGGGGCTGAAGCCCTGGACGCCCACCCTTAACGACGCCCCTGCTCAGTGCTGCGTTGGTCTCCCCCTGCCAACCCCCCACGGAACAGACTTGAAATCAGTTCACCCAGAAAATGTCAAAATGTCCACTCGCTATGATCCAAAAGGTCAGAATTGATTACCCGAGCATTCTCAAAACACCCGTTTTTTTTGTTTTTCTTTGTGAGTGATCATTCGTGTTTCCTGGTTTGTACTTATGTCGAGGAGATGTCGTGTGGCTTTTGCTGGACTACTCCTTGCGGGAATTCAGGGTCAAGGTGGTCAAGGTTTGATGCGTGACGAACATAATTATTACAATGTGATCACAATGGAATTTATTGATTTCAATATTATTATTAACTTTCCTTTTTTTTAATGTATCATACATTATCACCATTTTCAGTCTTACTGATGATTGCCAATAACACATTTAACATTAAAGAGAGCTCTTGTTAAAGAGAGCATTTTGACATGTTTAAAGCTAAAATCTGGAAATAACTATATTTCTGTAGCTATATTTAAAGCCAGATGCGATTTTTACACTGCAAAATGATTTGAAGTGGCGTAAGGATTGATTTGTGGGGTGTTCATTCAGTAGCATAGTATTATAATCCGCTTATGCTCCATTATAACATTGATTTCAATTATGGAAATAGTTTCATCTGTGTCAACCTCCACTTATGAAGCGTGCTTCACACCATATGCGTGTCCACATCCGACAGTCGGATCCCCCCGCCTAGTGGGCGCCGGAAAAACTTCGTCTGAGTGTCGCGTCACAAAATATGTCTCCCATAAATGGGGGGGTTCCAACAGTGTGTCGTATGATCAGCCGATTGACCATGTTCCATGAATGAGAGTTGCAGAGTGCAGGAAAAAAAGAATCACACAATTTACTTATATAAAAAGCGATTTATTGATAATGAATACAGTGCCATCCAAGGTGAAAATGAGTAACGTCATTATTTTATAGAAACGTGTCTTACAGTATTTCCTTATTTTTAAACCCAGTTCCAATAAAAAAAAAAAAAAAAGTCTTTCTGAAGTCACTTTCAGTCACTTCAGGTCGTGGTGTCGGACCAGAGCGCATCAAACCCTGACCCCCTTCTGTGTCCATTGCTGTAAGCTTTTACTCAGTCCTATGGAATCTCATTCTTCTTTTGTCAATTAAGGTAATCTGTGCTGCAGTATTTCCCAGTATTCCTCTCTGTTATTGTCCTCATTTACTTTATTTTTTACTTTGGTTTGTTTTAATCGGTGTGTGACGTCTTATTATTTCGATCCGTTGACGTAGCGTTCTGTGCAAACCCTTATTCCTTAGCCTAATATTTTTAAGTATGTTACGAGAATGGATATTTTACTGGCTTTATAGAATGTTTTTAAAAATAACATATAATAACGACAATAAGAAGAGCGAATTAAGTCAAACCTCCTAACAATATTGAGTACTTGCTACTAAAGCGCTTGTGTTACCATTATGATGTTGTGTGCTTCTCTTAATCATTTTCGTTGTAGAAAAATGGAGTGAAAATTATATTAGGCTTCGATAATCTAATCATAGCGTTGTAAATTTTACGGGAGGATTCTAACGGAACAACTTTGTCACATAGAAAAAAAACCTAGTTATTTTAATTGTCCTCTTTACTAACTGTAGGATGAGAAGGGGCTCGCGTTGTGGTGAACTATGTTATAGCTTGTTATTCACTGTTACTTTTGATCATTTTTTCGGTCTCCGAGGTGAATCGAGTTATTAATGAGAATTTGTATGCTCACATATGCATATTGTATATGTGTAGAAAATGTATAATCACACTTTGTCTTGGATTTACATTAAACTGTTGAGTCACGGCACCTGCTTCTGGACTCTTACTTGAAGTGTGTTGTTTGTGTGTGTGTGTGTGTGTGTGTGTGTGTGTGTGTGTGTGTGTGTGTGTGTGTGTGTGCGCGCAAGCATGTGCGTGAGCGTGTGTTTGAGCTGAAGCTGAAGATGTAGGAAGTTCAAATTCATACTGTGTGTCAGGTGTCGTCTCCTAAGCGACATTCTACAAAATAAGGTAATAAAGTAAATAATACATTATTGTGACGCTTCGCCGGTGTTAAGGGGACAGATTCAATGAAGGAGACGCAGACTGTATCTCCGGGAAGCTGAGCAGCCTCTATTCCCTGCCGCGAGGCGTACAACTAACCCCAGGGGTCGAGGTGTCAAGTAAGAACTAAATAAAACAGTTTGGTTTGGCCATGTCCCGTCTCTTTTCTCCCTTCTCATTTGCACTTCTTCTCTGTTGCTCTCACCCAACTCTCTGCTCTGCCCTTCCTGGTAAATCCCAGCCCCCTCGACACTTGGACCAATTACCCACCACATCCTGGGCAACTCCTCACAAATCAAATAAACCCAAGAACACAACAACTCACCAATAAACCTGCATCCCTGTCTCTCCCCTCACCCCACAATTAAAGACACACACACACACACACACACACACACACACACACACACACACACACACACACACACACACACAGCATGACACTGCTCCACGCCCACCAAAACCTCCCCGTCCTCGAGTAGCTTACTCTCATAGTCCAGATAACGCTGTGGCCTCCGCATTCTCTGGAGTCGGATGTGTCGCGTTCCCATCTCCCCCATGCTCCTCAAGGGGGAACCAGGGTTGTCCAGGGCCATGATGTGAGGAGTCCTCCACCGATGGTGCAGGTCCAGAGCTTGTGACGCAGTCTGAGGTCTCTGTCCTTTGCCCATACACTGGAAGGTTGGTGCCTTGATAGGAGGCCAAGCTATCCTGGTGGATGACCACCACACGTCCACGTGACACCAGCTTGACCCTGTAGACCACCCCTCCCATTCGTTCCAGAACCCGTCAAAGACCGGATCAGTTGCTCTGCAGCTTGGATGGTCTCTCTTTGGATCTCTTCGGTCAGTAGACCCGCACTAGGTCCCCAGCCTAGAAGTGTGTTCTCTTGGTGTGCTGATCGTAGGCCCTCTTCTTGGCACGACAACACGCAGTCTGGCACACACGGTCGCCTGGACAGCCCATCCTCGTTCGTGTGACTAGTCCCCTTAAGGTGGATGATAGTGAAGTTAAACTCCTGTAGCTGCTCAATCCACCTAGGAACTTGACAGCTACCAATTAAGTGAGGCATGGTCCGTGCGGATAAGAAACTTCAGCCGGCAGGGTAATGTTTGATATGGTTCATAGCCTCGACCACTACCAGCAGCTCTCTCTCTCTCCGTCACACAGTAGTTGCGTTCTGGCTTCGAAATGGTCCTGCTGTTGTAGGCAATCACCCATTCGCAACTGGGGATCACCTGGGCCAGAATGGATCCCAGACCCTTGTTGCTTGCATCGATATCTAAGACGAACTCCCCATATGGATCAGCAGCAGATAGGACAGGAGCCTGACAGTGGGAGTCTTTGAGGCCATCAAATGCCTGTTGCTGATCCGGGACTCAGTGGAATTGGATATTCTTGCCCATCAGCTGATTAAGGGGAGCCCCCACGGTCAAGAACCCTTGGATGAACCGGCAATAATAAGAGGATGGACCCAGGAAAGACTGTAGTTCGGACAGGTTCCTGGGGGTGAGCCAGTCCCGGACCGCCACAACTTTTTCTTAAGTGTAGTGCATCGACAAGCACATCATCGAGGTACACCTGCAGGTTCTGTGGTGTCAACCAGCTAACACCTTCTCCATGAGTCTGTGGAATGTTGCAGGTATGTTACACAGACCATAGGGCATTACTGTGAACTTTCATTGTCTTGAAGGCGGCTTTCGGTTGTGCCTCAGCGGAGAGCCACCTGCAAGTAACCACTCCTTAAATCCGGGAATGAGAACCAGGCAGAGCCCCTAATCCTGTCTAGTGACTCATCAATGGGGGGAGGGGATAAGAATCTTTTTCAGTGACTTAATTTAGTTCTTCCCAGATCCACACAGATCTGGGAAGATCAGGCGCGAGGGAGCCTGCCTCCCTAGTGGGGGAGGCTGTGGGCTTCCGGACGGTGGGGCCTCAGGCATAGCAACTGGCTCGGAGGACAGATGGGAGTCAAGCGGAGCCTTCAGGCCTCTTACATCCAGCTCCCGGCCAGAGAGTTGTCTGATGGGGAGACCTAGCAAGGGGCTGCCTTTAACCAGCAACCGCATCTGTCTGTTACATATCAGAGGGAATGTTTACCCGTCCATCAGGGTCTCTGTGTTCTGTGCTTGGTCTATCACACTCAGCAGCTATGAGAAAGTTCAGACCAAGCAGGCATGCCTCAAGAATATCAGCCACCCACACTGTTTTCTGGCAATATTAAACCTGCCGTTTTTAAGAAAAATCATTGAAAATGTTTTTCAACAGTTGAACAATTTCTTGGAACTACTCAACTGTTTGATGTCTTCCAGTCAGCATTTTTACCGCACCACGCCACTAAGACTTCTCTTGTTAAGGTCTTCAATTACATTCATCTAAACACAGACGGTGCCTGAAATTCAATCTTAGTATTACTAGATCGCATTTGACACGGTTGACCACAACATATTACTAGACCAACTGGAAAACTGGGTGGGACTTTCTGGCACAGTATTAAACTGGTTTAAATCCTATAGGTAATTACACATCTGGGCGGACAAAAATGACATGTGGCGTTCCCCAAGGCTCCATTCTGGGACCTCTTCTTTTTAACATCTATAGGCTCCCACTGGCTCAGATTATGGAAGACAACAAAATATGTTACCATAATTAAGCAGACGACAAAATTGACATATGACAGCCATATGTCGAGCAAGTCCATTGAACAAATGAACTATTTTCTCCAATTGTTTTTGGAGCCAAGGAAGGACGACGAAAAGTCAGAGCTCAACTTTAATTGGTAATGTTAAAAAGTACAAACAAAGCCATAAATCTTGGTGTAGTCATGGACTCGGGCCTACATTTCAACAGCCATTTAAACAAATACAAAGGCAGCCTACTATCACCTAAAGAATATATCAAGGATTAAAGGACTTATGTCTCAGCAGAATTTGGAAAAACGTCTGTGCATTCATCTCTAGTAGACTAGACTACTGTAATGGTGTCTTTACAGGTCTCCCTATAAGATAGATCAGACAGCTGCAGTTGATTGTGAACGCTGCTGTTCACAATCAACTAAGACCAAGAAAGTAGATCATGTCACTCCAGTTCTCAGATCTTTACACCGGCTTCCTGTCCGTCAAATAATTAATTTCAAGATACTACTGTTAGTTTAAAAAGCACAGAATGGTTTAGGGCCAAAATACATTTCTGATCTTCTGCTAAGTTATGAACCATCAAGACCTCACAGGTCTGCTTTCTGTCCCTAGAGTCAAAACTAAACATGGAGAAGCAGGATTCAGTTTTTATGCACCACATACCTGGAACAAACTACCAGAAAACTGCAGGTCTGCTGCAACTCTCACCTCTTTTGTGTTTGCTGCTGCCTTTTACTAAACCAAATATTAATTTCATCCTGAATGTCACTGCACTGTTACTTTTACTTGACGATATGCGTTCTATTTCTTAACTTTTATTAGTGGTGGTTAATTAGTAACCCCACATGAAAATAAGCTATTGCATGTTAAATCACATGAAAAGAACATTTTCTCTCAAGAGCCTATTACATGTTGTACTGAGCCACCGATACGATGGAACCAGCAGAGGGAGCCAAAGTCTGGTGCATCTCGAGGCCAGCACACAGAGCCAGGGCCTTCCACAAACAGGAGGACCAAATGCAGCTGGAGACTTCAAGGACACATGGCCATATACGGCGCAGCCGAGAATCGTAGAGTCAGCTCTTTCCTGAGAAAGGAGCAGCTGTCTGATTACAGGCAAATTACAGGCACCGGAGCTCAAGTAATCATAGAGAACACTCTCTTCCAAGAAAGGCGAGCATGTTCAAACTACAAAGGCAGCGATTGGCTGTCTGGAAAGTTACAAACCATGATGACAAGACTACGAGCTGCGATTGGCTCAAAACTGAATTTTGAGTGATTCATGACTCTGAAAAAGGCAGAACATCTAAATGAGCGAGCTGCTCCTTGACTGTTAAACGGGGAACAAAGAAAGATAAAGTAATTCCGTTTTGTGATGCCAACTCAAAGTTTATTGGTGTATTTGTCCCTCTGATATACAAATAAACTTTTTCGCATCAGCTTTGGTTTTGTTCCAGTGTTTTTCCTTTAGGTTTTTGAAACTAGAATAAGATAGAAGCATCTTGCAGAGATCCCGATTTTTTACTGGCCCCAGATCTGGACCTTTGTTTAACCACGGCATTTGGCGAGCCTAGCGAGAGAGAGAGAACGGCGACTAAGAATGGGACGGAAAACCTGGGAGGAACTAGCCTGCACCTCGGAGACATTATTGACCAAAAAAAATGTTTTTTAAGGTAAAGCAGAGCTTTTTTTCCCCCTAGAAATTCGGTTTGTGTGTCTTCACCCAGGCTGTAAGGTATCAGAAAAGTCTCTTCTCCAACAAACCTAAAATATTGACCTTGTTAAAAATTACTGTAATTATAAATTTTAATCAGAGAACGGAACTTAAACAGAAGCTGATACAACAATCTATGTGAATGAGTGTTTATGAAAGGCCATGGTATGAAAAGAATGAGTGATCCTCTGTTGAATTTTGCTATAATCGATTAAAATAGAGTAGTATAAGATACAACGGCGTGTATGTTGTAGTTGCTCTGAGACTGAGGAGAGCCTGGATGTGGGTAAACGTACAGCTCATTCAGGGGGTCATCAAAGAGTAATTACATACAACTTTCTTGTGTTGAAGAAGTTTTATCTGGAAAGAAGATAGGCCAGATAGGTAGAAGATAAAAAAAAGTTCTAGATAGGTAAAATATAAATGATCAAGAAGAACTTAAGAAAATAGAGTAGTATACAGAGGAACTAAGAGTTTAACGACTGTTCGGACTCACGACCAGTCTGAATTGTACCCTGCGTACAAAATCGTGGCATGCACGCTGCATGCACGGCGCCTCAGCATCAAGCATCCCATCATGCATCACCGTTCTCAGTTTCAGTCTTGTTCCCGCAGTCTTCATTATTCACTACACTAGTGTTCTCAATCGCCACACCCCCTTACCATGAAATAACACGGGTCCTCGCTTGTCGACCAATTTGCTAAATTACCTGGTCATAGGGACGGAACTCGGTCGTTACGTGAGGCGTACCTGTACTGTGGATACCGCTCTCTCAGTGGTACGGTGGCGCAGTGCATTGCACTGCTGCCTCACAGCAAGAAGGTCCTGGGTTCGATTCCCGCCTGGGGCGCTGTTGGCACCGTCCTCCGGCGGGTTATCTTCCAAAAACAGGAGCCTTTCTGTGTGGAGTTTGCATGTTCTCCCCGTGTTCACATGGGGTTTCCTCCACCTCACGTCAGTAAGGACCCCCCACCAAAAACATGCACCCATCATCGTCTGACCAGCGATGGACACTTATCACCTGGTCCCCGGGCGCGTCCACGTATGCTGCCCACTGCCCCTGGCTGTGCCCCCGGAGGAAGGACAAGCCAGGATGGGTCAAAAGCAGAGGAGCCATTTCACCGGCCACCATCAAGCATGTGCATGTGTGTGTGTGTGCAAGCATGTGTTGTGGAGTGTCGTGTGACAATTAAAGACTGTTTCTTTCTTCTTTCTTCTCTGTCCTGTGTTGTCCCAAGTGAAGGAGGGGACTGAACAGGCAGGGATTCATGGAGATTATAAAAGTTCAAGAGGGACTTAAGCCGGCATAACTACTGTGGATACCACTCTTCGTCCACATTCTAGTTTGAGTATTGGCAAATTTAAATTAAATAGTTTTTGAAATCCTAGGAAATGGTTCGAATGGTTTGTAAATTAAATCATTAAGTAGGAACACTATTAGGCACAGATTTAGGCACACACTTTATTGATTGTGTTTACTATGTTAATAATAGCCTTTTTAGGGTTTTAGATGGTCTCAATATGAATGCTGGCTATGTTATTGTCATATTGTGTATATATATATATATATATATATATATATATATATATATATATATATATATATATATATATATATATATATAAATGTTTTTTTAAAATAAAGGTGTTCCAACTTCATTGGAAATTACAAATAGCCTATCAATTTTCCTCTAATCAGACTACAGGATGATGTGACTTATAGTTGAATACTCCCTGGCCAAGACTAGCAGTTTAAAGCTAAATGCATAATTTATGTGATTTTTTAGAAGTTAGGTGACACAAAGTGACCATGCGATAATGGATAGTTGATCAATTGTTATTGAACCACACTAGACAGGCATCATTTAGCTTGATGACTGCTGAAGATCTCAGGCTTACCGTTTACAGTTATTAGTTGTACCTTTGATGGTATAAGTAGTATATAATAAGGAATATAGTATTGGACGCTAAATTTAAAAAATGTTTTGGTGTGTGAATCACATTATTTTTCCTTACCCTCTCTAGTCACTAAACTTATTGTTGAAGTTATGTGGAGCCTCCGGTAATGTTGTTTCTGTCACATTATGGAAATGTATTTTGTCTCGTTTTGAGTTAATTTATTGAAGCACATTTTAAAAGAATGTTGATAGTTTATTGATCTGTTTGTGGCACAAAAGAACGTTCACTATTTAAGTCATGACATTTGTTTTATTTATTTTTTTCTCCTCACACCCTGGCATGGCTTTTCTGGGCTGTTGTGGTTATTGTTGTTTTCAGATCGTGGAATGAGGCAACGTTAGCCCAGCCATTAGACGTAGAACGTTTTTGTTGCTTTCAAACAGGCTGGGTTGCAAAACTGTGGATAAGGGAGATGGGTTTATGTTAGCTGTATCAATCTTATAGAGATGAATTACCTCTTGTTGCATACTATGCTCAGAAACTAGGTACCGGGGTTATGGGTTGATTACATGCTGTAGCCTTTATCTTGCAACAAAGCAAATTGGCTGAATTCTCTCTGACAACACTTCTCCATCATCAACATGTGCAACTTTCACTTTGCTCCTGTCACTTTGAGGTGGAGCACCCGCTCCTACTCCGGTTTGTCTTCCTCCCTCTTATGAAGACTCACATGACTGCTTGGCAGCAATAGCCATTGTGGCTTCGCTCCGCCCAGATATTGCTACTGAAGCTCTGGAAAAGTTCAACTATGATGATTTAGACTCATGAGTACAACTTTTAGGAGGATTTTCATTTTGTCTGTCTGTCTGTCATTGTTTTTTTGTGTAAAACAGTGTTTGTCTATTTTGTACAACCGGTTGTCTTTGTGTTTCTATTTGTGTTTCTATCTGTTGTAAACTGTCTTTTGTTTTATTGTAATTCCATGAATGTGTACGGGCCAAGGTAATACGGTACGGTGTCGCTGACTAATGAGATACACAGAACATCTGTTTGATGTTTTGATGTCATAACCCTCCCATTCTGATATTCATATTTGTGTTATTTACACAAAAGTACTTGACCCCATCTCTGTAGGTAACGTTGGAGCCAATGCCGCTAACAAAGCCACCGTACCTCATATTGCTCTTATCTAATGATGGTTGGTTCCAGGATTCCTCAGGACACAGGATTCCTCACTTATCTTGTTTTTCCTCTACTTACAGGCATTCCGCACTGAAATATGGTTGTGGCAAACCAAAGTTTGTAGTGGCATTTTGTACTCTGTGATCTGCTAGAAGAGCTGTATCTCCCCCGCTAGTTTTTCACTGCTTTGCTTGTTTGACATACGCTACTCACAAAAAGTTAGGGATATTCGGCTTTCGGGTGAAATTTCAGGATGAACCTAAAATGCACTATAACCTTTACAGGTGAACTTAATTTGACCTTCTCTAAACTTTTGAATGCACATGTCCAACTGTTCAATGTTTCAGTACTTTTTGCACAACTTGCTGTTCTCTAACAAGGAGCTGAACGGAAAAATTCACAACAGGTGTTTGATCCATGAATCGACCATGAATCGAATACATTTCCTGGTTCAATTAGAATTGGTATTTAAACAGTCCTCTTCATCATGCTGTTCACATTTTGACACCATGAGACCAAGACGACACCTAACAACAGTACCTCGCCATTGTGAGGCTTCAAACAGGATGTTCTCAGAGGGAAGTGGCCACTGAGCTTAGAGTGTCACAGAGTGTCATCAGCAGGATGCAAAAGAGATACAGAGAGACTGGAAGAGTCACAGAAAGGCATAGAAGTGGACGTCCTTTGGCCACATCCCACACTGATGAGCGCTTCATTGTGAACAGTGCCCTGCAGAACCGGATGATGAATGCCACTCAACTCCAGGCACATTTAAGGGAGGTGAGAGGCATCCAAGTGTCACGTCAGACCATTCGAAACCGTTGACATCAGCGTGGTCTGCGTGCTAGACGACCTGCAATGGTACCTGACCACCCACAGGCACAGGCATCATCGTCTTGCATGGGCCAGGGAGCATTTACACTGGACGAGGAACCAGTGGCCTCAGTGCTGTTCTCTGATGAAAGTCAATTCACGTTGAGCAGAAATGATGGCCGCCAATGATGTTGGAGACGTCAAGGAAAGCGCAATGCATCAGCCACTGTTGTCAACAGACGAGCCTTTGGTGGTGGTGGTGTTACAGTGTGGGCAGGTGTGTCTAGTCAATACAGAACTGCCCTACACTTTGTGAATGGTACAGTGACAAGCCCATACTACCTGAATAACATCATTAATCCAGTCATTGTGCCCCTGCATGAACAACACAAGCCTAATTTCATCTTCATGGACGACAATGCTCATCGAGGTTGCATCATTAGGGAACGGCTGCTGGACACTGGGGTACCTCAAATGGAGTGGCCTGCACTTTCTCCAGACCTGAATCCCATAGAAAACCTATGGGATGAGCTGAGTCGCCGTGTAGCAGCTCGTAACTCTATACCTCAGAACCTCAATGACCTGAGGGCCGCCCTTCAAGAAGAGTGGGGTGCCATGCCTCAGCAGACAATAAGTCGACTTGTGAACAGCATGAGACGTCGTTGTCAAGCTGTAATTGATGCTCAAGGGCACATGACAAGTTATTGAGACATTGACATTTTTTTGTTGTGGTAAACCCACCACTGTTGTTGGCTTTTGTTTCAATAAATTGCTTGAGATGAGGAAATCACCATTGCATGCTTCTACTTAAATGCCCTACTTTCATGATATAATATCACTGTAGCATGAACTTTTTACATTCCCTGTCCCCCAGAGCCCCAACCTGTCCTCTGTTCCATCGAAATATCTTGTTCTGGCCCCTGTTTTCAGCAAGCAGTGCGCGCTGTCCCTACCACCTCATCGCTCCTACGAATGCGCAATCAACCTCCTGCCAGGCGCCCCCCTCCCTTTCAGTCGCCTGTTTTACCCCTCCCGGCCCAAACGGGAATCCATGGAGACCTACATCCGTGACTCTTTCGCCGCCGGGATCATTCGCCCCTCGTCATCTCCGCTGGGCGCAGGGTTCTTCTTTGTCGACAAGAAGGACAAGACCCTCTGTTCCTGCATTGACTTCAGGGGACTCAATGACATCACAGTCAAGAACAAGTATCCCTTGCCTCTGATGGACTCAGTCTTCGTTCCCATCCGGGGTGCCACCCACTTTACCAAACTTGACCTCTGCAACGCCTACCACCTGGTCCGCATCCGCGAAGGGGACGAATGGAAGACTGCCTTCAACACCCCGCTTGGACACTTTGAATATCTGGTAATGCCTTTCGGTCTGTCAAATGCCCCAGCGGTCTTCCAGGCACTGATTAACCATGTCCTCCGGGACATGCTCAATTTGTTTGTCTTTGTGTACCTTGACGACATCCTGATCTTTTCCCAATCCCTCTCCGACCATGTGAGACACGTACGCCTGGTGCTGCAGTGGCTCCTGGAGAACTGTCTGTTCGTCAAGGCCAAGAAGTGTATCTTTCATGTTCCGTCCATTTCCTTCCTAGGATTCATCATTGGCCAAGGGAGGCTGGGGATGGACCCCAAAAAGGTGGCCACCGTGACGGAGTGGCCAACCCCAAAAAATATGAAGCAACTTCAACGCTTCCTTGGTTTTGCAAACTTCTACCTTCATCCAAAACTTCAGCCGTATCGCTGCTCCCCTCTCAGCCCTTACCTCCACCGCAGTAGGCTTCAAATGGACCCCAGCAGCCGAGGCCGCATCCCTCAACCTCAAAAACCGCTTTCCGTCGGTCCCTGTCTTGGGCCCTGCCCAAACTACCATCGGCGAGGGAGACCGCAGACCTGCTCGTGGCCGAGGTGTTCACCACTATGGCATCGCGGCAGACGTGTCGGACAGAGGTCCCCAGTTCACCTCCCAGGTCTGGCGCACCTTCTGCTCGGCCCTGGGAGCACAGGTCAGTCTCTCCTCCGGTTCCCACCCCGAAATCAACGGCCAGACGGAGCGGGCAAACCAGGAGGTGGAGGCTATGCTCCGCCTGACAACCACCAACCCCTCCTCCTGGAGCGACCTGCTGCTGTGGGCCGAATACTCCCACAACACCCTGGTCAAAGCCTTCTCTGGCCTGTCGCCCTTCCACTGCTCTCTGGGCTACCAACCCTGCTGTTCCCTGCCCAGGAGGCTGAGATCGCCGTGCCCTCTGTCCAGGCCCACATCCGTCGCTGCCGGAGGACGTGGAAGAGGGCCCGCTCTGCCCTACTCCAGGCATCCGCCAGGTCCCAGCGGCAGGCGAACCGACACCGTGCGCCCACACTCATGTACGTCCCCGGACAGATGGTATGGCTCTCCACCAAGGACTTGCCCCTCAAGGTGGACTCCCGAAAACTCGCTCCCCGGTATGTTGGCCCCTTCCCCATTGTATCCATCATCAACCCCTGTGCCGTACGTCTCCGCCTCCCTCCCTCCCTCCGTGTCCACCCAACCTTTAATGTGTCCCTGCTTAAGCCGGTGGTATCCAGCCCCCTCTCTCTCCCCGCCAAGGCGCCACCACCCCCCCGCACCATCGACGATCACCCTACACAGTGCGTGGGAGGGGCCTTCAGTATGGTCCGGAGGAACGCTCCTGGGTCCCCCGGAAACAGATCCTGGATGCCTCCCTTATCCAGGATTTCAACCGCACTCACCGTTCTGGTTCCAGATGTCCGCCAAGGGGCGTCCGTAGAGGGGGGGGGGTACAGTAAGACTGCTAGAGGCCACTCTTGACCCATCTGCGGCTCCTCCCTTAGGCCAATTTCACACACCTGGGATCAATTACCTTCATCACCCACACAGTATTTATTCTCCAGCTCTCCAGTCACTCATTGCCAGACCCTCAACTACCTTACCCAAGTCATACTGCTACTGGCCTAGCTCCTAACTCCTAGCTCCTAGCTCCTAGCTCCTAGCTCCTGTTCCTAGTTTATGTCTCCTTGTTTCATCTTCCCCTAACCTGCTTGTCTCCTCTCGTCGACCAAGTCTGTCCGTCCCTTTCCATCCAGCCCGGTTCCCCGTCTCTCCACCCGGATCCTGGACCCCTCCTTCCCAGTCAACATCATCCCTACCCTGCCCTGCTCCATCCCTACCTGACCAGGCCCCCCCGGCCATCTCCACCGTGTGGTCTAATAAACATCCTTCGTCTGCCTCCTGTCTCTCTGTGTCGTGCGTTTGGGTCCCTCCTAGCTCCGGTCGTAACAGAACGTGGCAATGACACTGAATATTTTCAAGAAACACCGGAGGAGACTGTCGATACGCTGTGTTGTTACAACAGAAGAAGTTGATGACGTGAAGTCAGTTGAGGTTGGTGATGGTAGATTATGAACAAGTAGCAATAGACAAGATTCTCAAGTTTACCTGCAAATGCAACCAGAGGCTAAAAGACAATGAAAAGAGGCAGCCCCAAACAGGCTCTCAGAGTGTAGCAGGGGTAGGGTTGGGGTTAGCCCACATAATAACTCCAAGAACTTTGAAAATATTTGGCATATGCACCTTTATATATTTAATGACACACCGAGGCTTACATACAGAGACTCATATTATTGATAGACTCTACATTTGGTTGTGTTGTCCGCACTTTTACACCCCTAAATAATTCCACTTTTATAAAACATGTACAGTATATTAATACTGTTAAATAAAAGCCTTTTTGAAAACAAAAGATGTTGTTTGTTGATGACAGTGTTCAACATTCCCTTAAACAAGTTCAAGAGATTATTTGTCACATACATATACATACGGTCATACATATATGCAGTGAGATGTCATGACACCCGGTGATTACGTACAATAAGCTCTATAAGCTCTAAAAATACTAAAATGTGCTCACGCAGGCGGTCGCAAAAGGGCGGCGCCACAATTGCAATTCTGGGTTCTATAATAATATAACAGACACAAGAACAATGGAGAGATTGCCTCATTCAGCAGGATGTCAAGTCCCCATTCAGCAGGCTGTCAAGTAGCCATGTGACACGTAGCCAGGCTTTGTTGGTCCTCCAACAATTTGCATTCTGGGAGCTGGCTGAATGAAGCCACGTGTGGGAAAAAC
>NC_137201.1:8383086-8550352 GCF_960531495.2 Zeus faber
TGGTCGACATGAACATCATATTGGGACAGATTTCTTAAAAAGCGTCACATATCTGTCCTAACAACACTGTTTCTATCTTGTGTTTCAGCTTCAATTTCCTTTTGGGAATAGAAATTTTGGAAACTTTGGAATGAATATTCTCCACAGAAAGCCGGATAAAATGCCTTGATCTGCCACACGATGGGCGCTTCAGACTCGCCACAGGGTCTGCGGACGACCCCCGGGTGTTATTCGGGTTCCCGCTGGACGTTCTTCCTGGGGCTGGCGGTGTTGGCCGCGGTGACCCGAGCCGAGCCGCGCGTCGCAGGTAAGAGAGACGTTCGTCACCCACTCACCTGGCATCACCTGTCCAACCAACGTGTACTCCCAGAACTTGTACCCGACACTGCAATCGCTAAACAAAAGTTCGTTCAGGATTGTTTTGAAGGGAACAGGCAGGGGGGACGCTCTTTAGTTCAAGTTCTGCTAAGTGTTGAAGGCAATGATTTGAAGGAAATAAGTGCTAAACTTGTTGTTATGTTGCACCGAATGAAAAAGCACTAAATTAACAGGTCTATTAGACAGATACAGTAGATAGATTGATGACAGATAGATAGATAGATAGATAGATAGATAGATAGATGGATAGATGGATAGATGGATCGATAGATGAATAGATGGATAGATAAATAGATAGATAGATAGATAGATAGATGGATAGATAGATAGACAGATAGATAGATGGATAGATGAATAGATGGATAGATAGATAGATAAATAGATAGATAGATAGATAGATAGATAGATAGATAGATAGATAGATAGATAGATAGATAGATAGATAGATAGATAGATAAATAGATAGATAGATAGATAGATGAATAGATGGATCGATAGATGAATAGATGGATAGATAGATAGATAAATAGATAGATAGATAGATGGATAGATAGATAGATAGATAGATAGATAGATAGATAGATAGATAGATAGATAGATAGATAGATAGATAGATAGATAGATAAATAGATAGATAGATAGATGGATAGATAGATAGATAGATAGATAGATAGATAGATAGATAGATAGATAGATACTTTATTAATCTCCAAAGACAAATTGCAGTGTCTTGACAGCTCACATCAAAACAGTAGGCAAAATAATAATAAAGGAATACATTTAAAAAAAATATATATAAAAAAAAATTGACAAATATACAATAAACCTAACAGTTTACTGTACACAATAAGATATTGCAATATACACTAAACCTAGTGATATAATGTTGGCAATAAGCACATAAACCAAAAAGTTATCCCATAGTGAACATAAACTTACATTTCTACAGTATTACGAAATTAATCCTGGTGGATGTGCAACTTTTTATTTTTATTTTTTATTAACTAAACTATTAGAATTTTGGATAAAGTTACAGCTTTACCTTGTAATTGTATTATTATTTGAGCCGTCTCGTAATCATTTGGAAAAATCATTAGTTTAAACATTCGTAATGTTCCAAAATTTAAACCAATAGAAATATCACAATAAATATTTAATTAGTCGTACATAATAAAACTATTAAAAAAAACAATACAAATTCATTACAATACGGTCTACCTGGATTTCATTGTTCAATGCCAATAAATGTCTCTTCTTAAATACGATAGATGTGTATTATTACACTGTTATAATCTTATACTATAACAGTGACATAAAATTATAACAAAAGACAATTCAACCATCAATCACAATTGTAGTCATCTAAAATTTGATGATCCTGATTGTGTTTGGGTGGGTTGGCCTGCTTGAGTGACTGCATGCTCCTCTGTGTGAACTCTTGGATATGCACAGTGTGTGTGTGTGTGTGTGTGTGTGTGTGTGTGTGTGTGTGTGTGTGTGTGTGTGTGTGTGTGTGTGTGTGTGTGTGTGTGTGTGTTACACATAAATAAATCTTGGTGTTTGCTGAGGTTTTTACTGTCAACAACAGTAACTGTTTTCCTGGTTATTTTATCAATGCCACTGTTGGAAAACTGTTGCAAAAAAGGCGATAAGTGTTTTTGAAGCAAGCTTGTTACTCAATAAGGCAAAGATAGCAATTGATCACATTATGCCTAGTTAATGCAGGGTGAATGTATTTATTTTGTTCAGACTGCAACTAAATGTCTGGTTAATGACTGTCTAAGAAATCCTTTACACAGACTATGCCAGGCAATTTACATTCATATGTGGCTACTTTGGCTTGTGTCGTATTGCTAAATAACTGCAATCCACATAATATTGCCACTGGAAGTCTGTTTAAATCTGTATTTCTCCATGGTGAATTGCAGTTGAGAGTCAGCTCTATCGCTAGAATTCAGCGTTAAACAATTTTTTTCCTGACGTGAGAAAGAGATAAAAAACAGCCACAATCTACGCTTTTAATTGTTATTTACACAGGGGTACTTTGATAGATAATGACCAACTCCTGTAGTATCTCCCCGTCACGCCCACACACGTGCTCGCACACACACACACACATACACGTGCGCTCACAAACAGTGTAATGAAAGTTTTGAGAGTCTTTACAAAAACTGAAAGCTCCTGGAATTACACAGTAATAGGATTATACACCAAGTGCCAGGTCTTGACCAAGGAAATGAGCACTGGTTCCTCCGCACATTGTGCTGCGTGGTGTTCGTCTTGTGCCTGCCTGTCGTAGCGTCCCAAAAAACGCAGGGAGGGCCTACGGGCGACACAGCCTCCCACTCCAAAGAAAGGTGATCTGAGGCGTGGTGAGGTGGGGGGGGTCTGAAGAAGCTTCTCCAGATGTATCGGCAGATGTCATATGGAGCGTTTTGAATCTAGCGCACTGCTTTGCAGATAAGGAGACCCTATAACACCACACAGTCAGACTCTCTTCATCTAAAGGGAGACGTCCGTAAGTTTTTCCCAGCTTACTAAAGAGAACACAGAGCAGGATTCTTTGTGTGTTTATGTTTGTTTGTTTGGTCTGTTTCTGATAGAGTGCATATGCTGGTATTAAAACAATAGTTCCATCCTTTACATGAAAACTATTGGTCCGTGGATTCTGATGGTCGCAATATGCCGAGACCTAACTCTGAACAGAGCATCTATGAGACAGTTTCCCCCCGGCTCACCACGTATCATATGATCATAACTTTGATCGGCCATGTTTTGGATTGACATCAGACAGAACGCTGGGCTGGTTCAAATTAACCGTCTTTGATGCCTTAAATTTAGCCTCAGTATTTCTTTGCTAGTTGAGCCTTGTAAGTAGTGTTTTCTGAGGACGAATATGCTATCCTGCTTAAGGGACAAACTTGCCCTTGAAATGATCCAGTGTATATAACCCTGGCTAGATATTAGCTCAATTGCTTCAATGAATTCTAAGGTTTTAGAGCAGATCATTGTTCTAATGATATCTTTAATCATGCTAAATGCTTTGCGCTCAAATAGGTACTTTGCTGTAACTTAGAGCCTTCATTTCAGAGTAGTGATCACATAAACACTGATTGTAGCATTAACAGCGTGGATTTTATTATGAACTGGAAGTGCCAGGCAGGGATGTGAGAAGAATGGCCCATTCACTTCAGCAGCTAATCCAGACAGCAGCTGGTCATGCTGGACTCATTGGGCAATTTTTCCTGCCGAAACATTCAGCAATAGTATCATTAACAGTTGAGCTCAGAGTTAGCCTATTACTTAACAGTGATGATGGAGCCCAGAAGAGTCTTAAACTGTCACTGGAGGCACTTTCTAAGCAGAAAAATCACTGATGGCATTTGAGGCATAACTTTGACGAAGGAGTACAATTGCGACCCAAAGGGCAGATAATGATGATGAGTCTTATTAGCCCAAGATCTAATTAGGCCACAAATGGTGGATCGATTATCTGGAAGTATGACCAAGTGAGAACATCTCTCAGATGTCATTCTTTGTTGCGACATTTATAAGTCTTTGGTCGTTACACTGCAAACTGCCCCCATTGTTGTCCTGTTGTTTTGATGGCTGCAATTTCTGCACTACATGCACAGGACAACAATTTTGATAGGCGAAGAGCAATAACCCCGTGCCAACGGGTAAAACATGACCCATAAGACCTGATAAAAATTACATTTTGCATGGACCAGGAGATTTGTTAGATTCATTTTATTTTTTTTGTTCGATGTACAGTTTCATTAGTATGATGACAGTTCCATGCTGTTCTTTTGCAGTCCAGCCCCCACCTTTTCCCCTCCAGACATTACAGTCTTTAGGTCAAATAGAGCGTGCTGGTCCAGGTATAATGGCTCCTCCAGACCCACCAATACGATTTCTGTCTTTGCTACTTCTTGCCTGCTTATTCTTGTCTTTTTCCTGAGCTCTGTGCCGTTGCCTTTGGAGAGTTACAAATCCTTTGAAGTCAAAATATAGAAAACATTTTTTTGATTCTGAAGCATAAAGTGTTTTTGCAATTCTTGCCTGATTCTGTCTCGCAGTCTTCTCTGCATGGCAGGCACTGGCGAGAAAACCCAGGGAGCTGGAGGCCAGCAGCCCTGGCTAATTACCAATATAGTCTGTTGCCATGTGAAATGTGATCTTTGTGGCTTGACAATATGGCCATTCATTATTCATTAGAGCTGGGAGCCAGTTGCAGATCAATGGGCAGAACCCATCAAAAGCCAAACACTGGGCACTGTTGCACTTGCCAGGTTTGTAGCTTCAGCTCCATTGAGAGCAGTGGAGGCCGCTCTCCTGGTCAAGGGTAGGTCACTGATAGTAGACACACACCAGGCTTGGAAAGTATGTCAAAAACACAGACCGTGTGCTTTTCTTTTCACACCTGAGAATCACAACGGTCCCAAAACAGGGCAGTTTCAGGTTCAGGCTTGTCTGAGCCTCAGTGCCAATACGTTGTTGAGCTTTTCTCTGCCTTTTTATTGCAGTCGTGTGATAATACCTAGTTTGATGTAGACATTCATCCACAAGCTAATGATGTAGATATCCATCCGCAGGCATTAAGTCTGTGGATGGATATCTGCTAGCAGGGCTCGGTGTCGAAATTCAATATTTGGTATCCGTAATGGTCCCAGCTGAATTGCATTGATAAGTATCAAGCATTGAAAAATTCTGTGGCACTGAATTCTACATTTTGAGTAGTTCATCTCTACAGTTATGTATAACAAACAGGTTATAAGAGTAAATATATTATGTAATTTCATTTTTGTTAATATATGGTTGTAAATCTGGAGCTTATTACGTAAAAAAATGTTGCCTACGTAAATATCTTGTCTTTGATATGAGGTTTGCCAGCACAGTAATTGATTTTACTTGAAGACTAACATTTAAAGTAGGATCCATTGTAATGCGTCCCATATACAACGCAGGCATATTTTGATCGTGCCAAAGAACAAATTCAGGCAGGAGTAAAATAATGACTGCCACTATGCATGTGAAGCATTCATGAGTAAATAATTTTCCGTACACTTTTAGAATGAGGACTATTGACTAATTAAGATAATTTCAACAGGTCATGAGATATTTTTTCTACTCCTAACAATTGTACAATCTACTGCAGAGTTCTGCAGAGTCAGAGCCATACCTGCACCCTGCAATACCACGTAGAACCGCTAGCGGGTATAGCCGGTATATAAGTATAATCAATTACTTCCTACAAATCACGCGACCTATTGATTCCAGACCGTGACCTGGCACGCTCCGAAAGCACACACATACCCAAAGCAGCAAAGTACTTTAGACCCGGCCTGTAGACACATTTAGACCATATCTATCATTTAGGCTCAACGTCAATCAACAAGTCGGTCTTGCAGCATAATTATAACTAGCTTTACTAGCAAAAAACGGCTGAATGTGTGTATGTGAGAGAGTGTGTTTGCCCTATCCTAACATTAATAGCATATGCAACCTTCCTGTAAGATTTTGACTAAATCCAGCCGGCAACTGGACAAACCAGCACTTTTCAAAATTACCATGTACAAAATGAATGTTATGCACTGCCCCAGGTTTCAGACGGCCTCTCTCTTGAATCACACATCCAGCAGCACTTGCAACTCAAATGGGAATTGCAATGTATGCCGATTTGGAAAACCTTGTTCAACGTACTTTGAGCCCTTTCTTGATACAGAAAACGCCAAAATTGTCCTCCTTCAATACCGAGAATTCACTGAACACTCTTTATTTGTCCATATTTTTGATCTGTGTTGCCGTCATAACAGGATTAGCAAATAGAAGCTTCTGAGAATAAAATCATGCTTTCCTTCTCGCTGTAATCAAAACGGCAAAACTCAAGCAGCCCCTTATCCCTCTGCCAAAGGTTTCCCTTTTTAAGAATAGAACCAAGGGTTAACCAATCATGTCCTTACTCAATCATAAGGCTTTTTGTTGATTGCTCTGATTGAACTGTGCCCTGTGGATCTCTCGGAAGGTCTCAGATCTAAGTTTATTTCACCACAAAGAAATTGCTTTGTGTGCGTTTACAATGAGGGGCAAAAAAAGCCCATCAATGTTGTGAACTTGAAATGTGCGAGGCAAAGTTCAAGACGTGGCAGAAGGCAACACTGAGGCGATATTGTGCTGAGCCCAAATCACTTTTTTCTCAGATTAATTGCTGCCTTTTTATTTATATATTTATTGGAGCAGATGGTGCAGTTCAGCCTGGCCTGCTTGGAGTGACACGCTCAAGGCATAATAATCTCATTTTGGCCGTTTACAGTGTCCTTGCGGTCCCTCCGAGAAAGGTCTTGACAATTTAATGTCAAACTTCACTTTCGCGACTTCACCTCACACAGATGTATTCATTTTCGTTACCTGCCAAATACAGTTTTATGTGCACGCAAAAACGCTGGGTTGGCATTTAATATGTGCTTGGCCTAAATGGTTGTTATTTTTTTTGTCCCAGTCAACAGTGCTTGTTGTACTTGGACTGGAGGGGTGTGCACAGAGAGGACACAAAGGAGACACAGTAGATGGTGCAGAGTGACACAGTCCTCGGGGCTTCTTTGGTTACCAGGCTCTGCCTTCCTGTCTTTCCAAGAAAATCTGAGCTCTGGAGAGTAAAGGAGGGTGTGTGTGTGTGTGTGTGTGTGTGTGTGTGTGTAGAGCTTAGTTTGCAGTGCTCTGTCTATCTCCTCTGAAGTGACAGTATACAGTTTTCCTTCAGTGGTACTGTATAGCTGTGAAGAAGTTTTCCCAATTTAGTCACATCTCCTGTCTCTGTCCCTACCTTATCTCTTTTCCTCTGTCCAAACAGACCCCTCATACATCGGCGTCCTCCTTCCTGCTCACCATTTATGTCTCTCCTTACCCCGCTGGCCCTTTTTCTTTTATCTGAAAATGGATCCCTGAGGAGAAAATACAAAGCGTGCATGAATATTTGATGAAGAACAGACATAACCTCAGTCCGATCTGTGTTGTCTTGCTAGCTTCAGGTCAGTCTAGACCACGACTTCTGGTGCGATTGTGGTTCGTTAGAAGGCATCTATGACTCTGGAGCTCTATGTTGTGCTGAAACTTGGTTGACTCATGCAGCGGAACACGCATGAGGAATTTTGTAACAGTGTTTTTTTCCACTTATTAGATTCAAGCTGTGCTTCCGGGTTTAATTATAAGACTTTTAAAGTGACCTCATGTTCGATGTTCTAAATTAGAACACTGCTGAATACTTGGTGGGTTGGTGGGATGAGCCGGGGCAACCGTTTTGCTTTGAGCAAACTTGATCTAATTTAACGCAACCGATAAAAGCAATGGAATCTTTCCCATCTTAAAATCCTCTACGATTAACCAAATGTCAACACAGTCGTGGCTTGATTGTTGGACTGCACTTATGGTACTCCTTCCCTGCCAACTGAAAGGAGCCAGTCACGCAAGGGACTCGGCTGAAAGCAGAAACATGTGTGGGGTTCGACTTGGTGCACATTAATACCAAAAGACCCTTTCTTCTCTCCCCTGCTTTCTTAAAATTACAAAACCATTAAAATGCTTTTTCTGCCATAAGGAGTCTGGCAAACAGAGGAAATGACTTCATTAAGGGGGAAGGGGGCATTTGTAATTGGTATCTCAAATTTCCCCACACAAGTAGGACTGCATGTGCGTGTTTGACTACATGTACATGTATGTTTTGAAGTTGTGTAAGTGTGCGACTGCGCTGCCAGCATTTGTGTGTGTGTGTGTTTGTTTGTGTGTGTGGGTGAGTGCGTGTGTGTTTCACAGCTGTTTGGCTGAAACCAAGTAACCTGCAAACTGTAACCTGATTCTTATATCAAAAGATAGGACATTTATTATAATATGCTCCATATGTTGGAGTTGGACAATTCAGTGGGACATTTAATCATAATTATGCTACGTTCTTGCATTTATTATGCATGTGTTAAGAGACCTACTTTTGAAGATATATATTCAAAGGGAAACAATCTATCAGAGCCAAGGGTTTTGGGTGGGTGATTTTAGATAGAGAGCATTAAAAGGAAGAGGTCAAAGAAATATGTTTTTTCCTTTTTGTCTAGCTTGGGTCAAAATTGAAAGTACATATTTATGCACTATAATGTATAGAAAGTCTTGAGTATGGCAAAATGTTTCGTTATGCAAATGCACTAATTTGGTTCATACCAAGTTCATACTGTAGTTTTTTGCCTTCGCTACGTCTCAGAGCAGTAAACTAGACCGGAAAAAAGCATTTTCTTGGCAGTCTTCCACCTGTCTTTCATGTCTAATCATTTTCAGTATGTTTTGGCAGGCTTCATTCAGCTGTAAGTAAAATACATAAATACTTAAATATGGGTGGCCTCTTTGTTGTGTCTGAGCTTCTATTTCATACAACAACCTTACCAATTCCACCCTTGTATACCCACTGAGTACCCTTACACAGTTGTGAAAATTAACAATTAATAACTATGAGCCTTAATTTATACGATATTGATTCAAAGAGCATAAAACATTCTACTTTTGTGCATTAAACTGACCAAGTATTCAACAAATCAGCTGAGTCCTGTACTGCATCCAGAATGAGATGATACGTAAAACATGCAATGGGTGTACTCAGCGTACTTTAGTACATTAGTACAAAATATGATGTCTTTTCGGAGATAATACCTCGTTATTATGGGTGTCACGATTCTCTAAATCCACAATTTCATTTGACTTTCGATTTTAAGGTCACGATTTGATAAAAGTTTCCATTTAAACATGTATTTTTTTCAGCACTGACGGCTATGCCATTGTTCGACTATCGAGTCGTGATTTGTAAATAAAAACACTTGTTTCTCAATACGTAACTTTTTTTTTTTTTATATAATAAATGATAAATAATAACAAAAATATGACAGTATTTAAACAACACACCTAAACAGTTAAGAGTGCTAAAACTAGACTTGAATAATAAATAATAAGTTGCTTATTACACTACTTTTAAGTTACTTATCAAAATAAGCACAGAAAATCAGTTGCTATTTTTACCAGAGAGTAACGCTGATAGTAAAAGGCAAATTACTACCTGAAGCTCGCAGCTGTGATCAGAGCGATCTTTTCTCCAAACAAAGCAAATAAAAACCATAGATATATTTAATTTATTTTGTTTCCCGCTGCTGCTCTGCTGTGGAGCAGATCGAAGATCGCTCCTGAAAAAATCCCGCCTGCATTCTCACGGTATTCACACAAATACCCAGCGGCCCGGCACGCTCTGCGAGCCGGTGCTTGGGAACCTCTGCACTAGAGGACTTTCCGTTGGTAATGGTCGGGTTTATTTCCCACTCTCATCGCTACATCTTTGGAAGACTGGACATTCTGGTCAAAGGCCCACTCTCCCTTGTACACACAGTGAAACACCGGAGGAGAGGGAGACGCACCGACGTGGACTTCACACTCTGTTACTGGCAATATTTCTCTCTAATGTGCGTTCACTGTGCAACAAACTGGATGGACTTATGTTGAACTTTATCGTTGTTATTTGTAATATTCCGATTTTATTGGAATTTCGTTCCTGTAGCACTAGTGCAAGGGCTGCAGTGTGCGTTGCTGGATGCGGCACAGCGGAGCCCTCTGGAGCCAACCGCAGCTCTACAAACTCCAAGTCGGTTCGGAGCCAGGCCCACACAGCCCAGCGCATACTGCATTTTTTTTGACCGCACCAATATGGGGACCATGTCTGACAATACTAACCACAAAAATACGGGGAGAATTGCAAACCCGCTTATGATTCCGAAGTTCTAAATCAAACTCATTTAGACCGATTTTTCGATTTCGAATCGGAATCGTGACACCCCCTAATTGTTATATAGCCACACCACTTCCTTTCAGCACGTTGCAGGTTAAGGACGCTGTATAGAAACTTTTCTAATATTCACCAGATGTAGTCATCCTGGTACTTTCCGCATCTTCATTGAGTAAACCATGGTTTTGGACATACTAAACACAAATTTTGCATACTAAATATTAAGCTAGTATGCCATTCCAAACTAAGCAATGGCTTCCTTGTTATGTATCAAATCCTGCTACTATCCATTTGACTGCACATAATAGTGTAAGGCATGTCGTTAAAGGGAGGACTAAACTCCCTGTTTTATTTAAAGCAAAACAAAAACACATTGAATAGCTGGACAAAACAGTAGTACAAGTATAACAAGATATACTGCGTCAGACTTTGGTAGGTCTACCTTGTAGGCATAACATATTTTCATGTAGTCTATTAAGGTTTTGCCCAAATTCTGTTTGCTCCTCCAGTCCCTCTTTACACTCAAGCCCACTTTCCCACTTGCATGTGTGAATAGTGCAAATCGCTTGTAGTGCTGGAAAGGTTATCCCTGTAATTTACCAAGAACTATGGTGAAAGAAACTCAAAACAGCGTGGCCCCCTCTCTCCCTCTCCGCTCCCGTGGTCAATTTCAGAACACGGCGAATTGCACTTACACGGTACAGCGTTTAAAATTTTCGGATTAAAAAAAAGTCTGTCATTGATTAAATTGATTGAAACTGATTTAATTGTCATTCTGCCCAAGCCTAGTGGAAAGTTTCTTCCTTTTTTACCATTACATTTTTTTAATGGTAAAAAAGGAAGAAACTCCTGAAACTCCTTTTCTGAGGGCTTGGTCATCGTCAAATTATCCCATACATGTGGGCTGTTTAATCCCTCTGAGGATTAAATTCTTCTTGAGACAAACTAATATATTATTATATATTATAATAATATTCAATAAAATCTAGGCCCATAAGAAAATTATGACAATGTCACACATGCTTAACTTGTCAGCTTAACCAAGTCCTCGATAACTTAGTGATGCCTAAGGCCGCTATTCATTATCCTCCAGAAACACACATCATGCCTGATGAACAGAAATAGAATTTCATCAGGCTTGGATTTTTCATGTGATTAATAAATTAAAATCTGGCCACATTCATTTTTCAGTGATGTCAGACTATAATGAAGTTTCGTGGTATTTTTTACAGTCTCAGGCCTAAAGCAGCGTAATAGGCCTTTTTTGGCGTGAGAAGGGGATACTCATTCTTTCCTTGGTTAAGCACATTTTTCATCTAGTTCATCTAATATTCATATTTAGTCACGCCATCAATGAGGTGTATACGGATTTCATTAGCCTAGCAGCTAGCTTTGTTAATTTAGGTTTACTTCAGAAGAATGAGTCACCTCTTACATAGAGAGAGAGAGAAGGCTGATTAATTGCTTGCGAACACGAGTCAAAATGGCGTCAAACAGAAAGCCACGCCCCGGCGCGTAGGTTTTTTCGCTCGCCGCACAGAATTTTCTAACTAATCTGTCACCATCTGACTAGCTGTCATGAAGAACTTTGAGGAGTTTGGGATCATTTCAATTTTCCCGCGGGGACAAAACACGCAAGTATTAAAAGCTCTGAATGTTTGCGCGACACGATTCCCCGTTTGCTCATGTCCATGCGACGGTCCGTGTAGAAATCATAACCAACCCGAGAGAGAGAGCGAGATTGTGAACAACCAAGATCGAGAAATTGGAAGATAGCATCTGGATCAGCAGCCAGGTCTCTTGTAAGGAAATTGGATGATTCAGGCACAGACATTGGGAGTGTGCGGTGGGGCTTTTAAAACATCGCCAGCACCTGCCCTACAAGTACAAATGGGTGAATTGCCGTTGGAATTAAGAAGGACGCAACTGATGGCAAATTACCAGGCTAATTTGCAGGGACACAATGATTCTCACCGTACAAAAGGAGTGTTGCAGGAGTGCTGGGAGAATGGGAGGTGTGAGAAGGATAACTTTGGTCGGGTAGGTAATGACATTGCTAAAGAATTTGGAGCGTTTGATCTAAGGATAAGCTCTTCTGTGGTTTATCCGGTGGCGACTCCATGAATGTATTTGTTAGATGTAAAAAGGAAAGAAAAAGATAACACTAATTTGTCAAGTGCATTCAACGATCATGTAATGAAAGGGTATAGTGATTTTACACAGATTTATACGGATGGTGCTAAGAAACCTGAGACAGGAGTGACAATATGGGGTGGCAATACCAGCAAAATAAATTGGAATTAACTGAAGAACATCCAATAAATTAGGGGTTTACACAGTGCAGATGTTGCCAGTGTTGGTTGCACTATGATGGGTGGAAAAAACTGAACAAGATGAACTGTTGATATGCTCAGATTTGTCCACAGCCCGAGCAAGTTTAAGATCTTTCCATTCAAACAGCCGTCAAGATGTACTATATGAAGTCCTTCAGTCAGTCACAAGAACAGAAAATCAGGGAGGTTAGGTTAAATTTCTGTGGGTTCCAGCACATGTCGGGTGAAGGGGAATGAGAGGGTGGATAAATTGGCAAAGAGGGCTTTAGAAATGCAAATTAGGTTCAGTAAGGCAGAGGTTAAATGTGTAATCTGTGGAAAAAAAACAATCAAATGTGGCAAGAAAGGTGGGACAGAGGAGAAAGGGAGGCATCTATATCAAATTCAAAAGAGCATCAAAGTTACTATGGTAGGTAGTGGATAGAGGAGAGAGGAAACTGTTGAGATGAGGTTGGATCATAGAGAGCCAACGAGGAATAATCTGATGGAATTAGGGGTACAGGAATTCACATTTAAAGGATTACTGAGCATGGGTGAGAGAGCACATGTCAGGGGACTGGAAGCTTTCTTATGGGATACAGGTTTTCTTTTATACTGTAGGATATGATGGATAAGCAGTGATGGGGTGTTAGGGTGACTGACATGGATAGGGATTTTATAGTAGGACTAGGTTGTAAAGAATGGTGGATAAATTGTAGTTTGTGTGTGTGGTTTTTTTTGTACGATTTTGAAAGATTTTCTGAGTAATGATTTGTGAGTCTGATCCACACTCCGGCACAGAAGGTGGCAGTAATGCATCAATAAGCTGGTTGCCAACCGCCGTTAAACAAGAAGAGGCAAAGTCGGGGGAGAGGCTATGGTTTGGCTGGCTTAGCACCCTGGCGGGACGTAATTGGATGCTTTTGCAGGGATGTCCGACAGTGAGCGATCCACCGCCTGTGGCAATCTCTTGTTTCTGGGGACGGGTGGCAGCGCAGTTCGCTCTCAAGGTGCTTTATCAACTGTTGCTGTCGGTACTGTCAGTCCCAAGTCGCTCCACTGTTTATCCCCACATGGGTGCTGTTTTCATTAACATTACATTAGCGACGTGGTGCAACCACGCATGTTCCAGCCATAATAGTTTCTTTATTCAGTAGCTTTGTTCATAACATGGACCTGGCCCTTTTCACTGTATCCATACAGCTATCTTATAGACCTAATTAAGTAAAGATCAAGCGAGACAGTAGGACAATGTGCTTCAAGTGTGAGGAGGGTTTTGTGAAAGGGGTCTGGATAAGGAGGAATCCATCTATCTATTGGGCCGACATACCGACATTGGGCTCACTACTACTAGTTAGCACGGTGCTTCTCCATGTTAACTCGGTGGATAGATGTGTACATATGTTATTTTTATTCAAGATTTTATTTTTTACTTCGTCTTACTTCTTATCCATTTCTTGACATGCACTATGTTTGCTTCTGTGATACCTGAATTTCCCCACATGGATTAATAAATGAAAAATTCATAAATCTAATGCTGCGTTTTATTGGAAGTCGGAAATTGGTAATTCTGAGTCAGTAATTCCCACTTCTGAGAATGTGTTCCATTACCTGTATTTAAAAAACATCCACACCAGCAGTGGATTTGTTTTTCTGTTTTTCAAGGTTGTGAATTCTACAAGCATCTGCACAGGAGATGATACTACAGTAGTAGTTCAGAATTCAGAGGTGTTTTAAAATTAAAAACCCATGCAAGGGGAACTTTGCAAGGTCTGTTATCTCTGGGTCGAACAATCTGCCTTGAAAATTCTGACTTGCAATTCCAACTTCAGACCAGCCTCAGTACCCAGTAGAGGTCTCTCCCTTTGCACTGTCAGTCCCAGCTGGTTCCCGGGTCCAATTCCTCCTCGTCACACAGTTGGTGATAATGTTCACCTTCCTCATTTCACCGTACATTTTTCATCATAGCTGTTTCTCTTTCACTCCATCCTCTATACTCCTCTTACTCATTTTTCTCTTTCTGTATGTTTGCCTTTGTTCTATATTTTCTCCTGTAGTCCACCTCTCGAAAGGCATAAGCTTTAGTTGTTCAATCTTTATTATTTGCTTGTTTAATATAAGCTGTCCCTTACTGTTATCATCGTTACTGTTATCATCATTCCATCAGCAGAGTGCACTTTTAACACCAGCCCATCAAAACCGTGGACCCATAATCGCGTTTGTCTCAATTAGCTTGCCGCTTTCTCACCGATTCAAGCATGTCTAATTGTCCTAATTGTGACTGTAATTGAATTAGTGCCTTGTTAAGATCAGTGTGGTGAGGTGACATTATGGGGCCACATACATACCAGTGTGACCTCAAACAAAGAGCTGTTGTTTCGACCAACGTGGTCGCCTACGGTGGTCTCCATTTGTGACGTATTGATTCATGTCATATATTTCTCCTCTGTCCTGTGTTATTGGTTGAAACCTCGGCTTTCACGCTGACCTCTTTGTCTGTGTATGTGTGTTTGTGATTATGCGTAATTGTTCACAGATAATCTCACATTCAAGTGCATAGTTGGTTGTTATCCGGCAGGGTAGGGTGAGCACTGCCAACTGGTTCCATTCTGGGCTGTTGATGGACTTAGTTTACCCACAACACCCACCAACTGAACAGATGACAAAATTCCACCCCAACAAGGAATCTCCCCATGATAAGCTGACACAGCATAGCTTACCAGAGTGATCAGCTCCACTAAAACTCACTCTTGGCTGTCACATCTTTCTATTTTTCACAGAAGTTAATAAATTCAAAATTATGCCGCTGTTTTAGAACAGCTTTTTAAGTCTTGCCAGTAGGGATGGGCATTTTCTTTTTTTTTTTTGTGGTCGACGACTAACAAGAATTAGAATCAGTCCATTAGTTGACTAGCCGTGACGTCATCACTCCCCCATTACCCACACGTAAAAACAGTTACCAGTACATAAATAATATAACTACAGGTGCTATTTAAAATTATTACTCTATTTTTTTTTTTTTGCACATTGCACATATAAGTGGATTAGTGTGTGTTGCTGCGTGTGTGCATGTGTGGGTGTATGTCTGCCCAGCTGTGTGCAGCATCATCAAGAGTTCAAAGACTTGGCATAAAGTTTTAGAATCTGTGTGGTAGTCTGGCAAACTGTTCAGTTTAGACCGCCCTTCAGTGAAGATACTCTTTGCTAACTCCCATCCATGAGGCTCTGTCCTAAGCCCATGTTGACTCAATTAAATTACCACTGTAGGATATAATTTTGTTGGGAGTTTTCTCTTTTGGGAAAGCCAGAGGCTTTCTACTTCAGATACATGAACTGACGCAGTGAAGTGATGCTGAAGTTTCAGGGGTATGCTCTTGTTTTTGTCATACTTTTTTACAAGGGATCTGTTCTGTGCTGCGGGTGTTAAAAATAGCCTTCACCCTCATCTGGTTCTGTGGTTATTTTGAAGTTTGTATGATTCTGTAGAGCTCCGTCCCACTACAAAGAGTAGCAACATGACAGGCGGTTGCTGAGTCACTGTGAAGAGGTTGTTGGTGGCTTCAGTCTGAAAGCAAGCCGATCTTGCTTCTGACTATTTCCAGTCTGGCTCTTTCAAATGTTTTGGTTTTTTTTTGTCCTAGCCTTAATTTTATGTACAAAGCGAAGACATGTAGTCTGCTTTGAGGATATTCATACCAATTATTGTGCATTTCCTCCTACTATATGGTCCTATTCTCAGGCCTCAGCTTGTAAAGTGGTTGCAATTTCCGTGGACTATCCTCGCTCATGTCAGGCCGCTCTAAAGCCTTATCTTGGTCTTCTGTTTCTACAAGTTGCTAAGATGGATCTAAGATCTCTGTGATTGTAATAAGGCATCTTAACACTTCTCTCTTTATCTCTATGGTGGGACTATGATGTCAGCCCTTGCCTGACGGCACCAATGATAGTGATAGTTTTGTATACAAACTGCTCTCTGAACTAAAGCCCAACAATTTATCAGATTATCTGACTTTTCTGACCATATCGGGATCAGCAGTTATACAGCCGATGTGTCCAGATTTTTAAATAAGTATAATAAACAAAAAAACATTGATTATTTATATTGTACTTGTCTGTTTTACACTACTTTTAAGTTATTCGCCAAAATAAGCACCGCAGTCCTTCTAGGCATTATAAATCCATCCTTCCAAACAGGAAGTAATGCTGCCTTCAAGGGAAACTTGGAAAACTATTTTTTTTCGGAAGTGATGTTGTGTTCACTGGAACACGGAAAAAAATGAAAACTAAATATGGAATTTAATATAATATTTTACATTTCTTTATCTATCAAAAAGTTCTTTGTGTGTTTATTTTCATTTATCTGTTTGCTTATAAATTAAATGTTCAGTCAAATATAGAAACTTTACTAAAATATAAGCACTTAATTTTGCACTATTTGACAAAATATTATAATAATTTGATATGATATAAATAATATAATATTTGTCAAAACATTGGTTATTGGTGGGCTAGGAATCCAAATAAAAATTGGAATTGGCACCGGACCAAAAAATCTGGAATTGGTCGGGCTCTACTCTGAACATTAATGGCGCTAATGGAAAATTAACCAAACGCATGTGAGAAAATAAATGAGGCAGGAACTGATACAGCTCTGAAGAACTGTCTGAAGCTCTATTACTGTGAATTATTCAAGCATTGTTTTGTGACACCAACAGCCATTCCCAGCAGCTCATGTAGTCTGCCTAGAATGCACGTGTGTAAGGGCTGTAACCGCCTTGAGCAATCATGGCATTTCCGCAATTAAATCACGCATGATATGCAATATTATGAAATGCGGAGAAAAGCCCCTTGGCTGTCCTGCTGGTGTCAAATCAAACGCAGAAATGCACTGCATCAACAAAGACACGGTTAACAGGACTGCATCAGCTAAATCCATCACCCTTGCAGAGTGTTTTGTGTAAAAGGCAGATTGGCTTCGTGCGTAGATAATCGCTCCATCTATCAGTTAAAGGTCAGGAACCAAGATGTATTGGCCTAAATAAGGACCTGAGATTGCCTTCCTTCCATGGGTGCATCAGTGGAAAATTAAGCCCCACTGGGTCCCTGAGCAATAACAACCAGCCATTAATTTTAGTCCATACAGTCATATCAGCATATTATACTGGAATAAATAGAATCATGGCATGGTTTCAGGATCAGCATTGGTTATTGTGGCAGTTCTGCCTGCCACACGCCACCCGAGTGGCGTTTTCAGGGCCCTCTGACACAGGGACACAGGCAGAGATGTTGCAAACACAGCAGTTTATTGTGGAGAGTGGGGGGGGGTGGAAGAAGCCGGGAGCAGATGGAACATTGTGGAACTCTGTGTCGTAGGGCCTTGAAAATGCCACTCGGATGGCATGTTGCAGGCGGAACTGCCACAGTTATATTAAATGCTTGTGGTCAGTTTTGCTTAGTAATTAGTTATTGATTAAGAGAGGATTCTCACAGATCAATTTTCATTTTAAAGACAAAGGAATAATTTACACATATCAGGGGATAATTCCAATGCTGCAAGTAATTATGTACTAGATATCTATGTAGTATATAGCCTGCTGTATCACATAAATACCAAACTAGAGTACTTGCCTGACTGATTGACCACTGACAACCATTCATGACTCATGTCATTTGTTTTTGCTTTAGAGACAGTTCCCTCATCTTCTTCTCTAAAATTCAAATTCATATATTTTTCTTACCTGCATTTTACTGTGCACAATGTTCAACTGTTCCTGGTGAATTTCGAGTGTGACCTTTTTTTACATTATGCTCAAGATTCCTTTTGTTCTTTCAGATAAACCATGGTTGGATTCCACTACAGCAGAGAGGTTTATTCAAGATGGTCCGAATCAGCTAGGATCAACACCAGCCTTACCAGTCACACACACTGTGACTTCTAGGGAGCCACAGTCTTCTCCAGCGACACAATATTCCTCCTCATCTCATGTCCAGACACAATATCCCACACTTAACCATGATGTGAAAACAGCCAACAGTACGCTTTTTCAGTGGGGCCTTTCACCCTCACAAAAACCCAAGTCCTTCATCTCAAGTGATGTCCTTGTTAGGCGAACAGAACCTCTTTCCATACCTCCTTTAAGCCCAGCATATGCTGTGTTGAGGCTCAGTCCACAACTTGAGCAACCAAACTTGACTCTGCCACCTTCCACTCGAAGACTTCTGACAGTATCACAACAGCAACCCCAGTTAAACACATCTACAAAATCAATTACACAGGCTGATCTCTCTACTACTACAGGACCGTCAACACCACAGGCTGTTATTTTAAACCCTGACCAGAGAAACCCAGAGAAATCTCCATTGGCTCCCAGCAAGCATGATGAGGGTACAGCTGTACTTACACTGGAAATCGTGACCTCACTTCCTGTTAGACCTCTCAATCCCCCACTGCTGCCACTCAATGTACTAGAATTTCACCCAGTTAGTGCAGACTCCTCCTTACATTACCCCACACCCTCAAATAAGATCCTGGATGTAGCTCAGCTGAGTCCCAGCAGACCTCCCATGCAGCAGGACGATCCACACGGCAGGGTGAACATTCTCCTTGACCCACCACCTGAGATACTCGTGCCCAGCTATGTGCCTTTAATTAGTCCCCACCTTACATCTCTGGCTTCGTCTGAACTCACCGAGGCCCTACCGGAGGACTTCTTCCCTACCAACACCATGGATGTGGACTGGGGATCTGGAGACTATTTGGAGACAATGTCTTTTCTGGAGTCAGAGGGAGACGACTACCCTCTGGTCACAAACCTGCCCTCTGACATGTATGATCTGGAAGACTCGTACACAGAGAGTTATGACACATCCTTCCCAACCAGAGTTGGAGTACGCCTGTCCTCTTTTCGTCCTCTTCCTGCATCTCTCTCTCCAAGCCTTACCATGGCCTACAGCTACAATGGTCCTACGATCTATCCATCCCCTTTTTCTTCCACCATCCAGCCTACCCTTGAGCCCACTCCTTTGTTCCATAGCGAGGTAGCTGAGGCTTCAGATGTCGACTGGTCAGATTCGTTCACCATCGAACCAACAGCTCTCCTCTTGCCTGACATGAACAGCCTGGAGTATTACACCACACAGTTGACAAAGGACAACACCAGCCATGATACTGTAGCGGAACACGTCGGGAATATTACCACCTCAAGAGATGTATCCATAGTGTCCATCAGTACCACACATGTTATGGCCACCAGCACCTTCCCAGTGGACTCAAGCCACATGCTGACAGCTATGTTTGGAAGCAAGGGGCCACAGCAAATTTATAACACCACATGGATTGAAGAGGAGTCATCAAGTGATCTTTCAGGCTTTGAGCCTCTCAATGAAACAAGCCCTGCTCGTACCACAGAGTTGACTCCTCTGCTGGCAAACACACAGACCTTAATTGACTTTCCCACAGCAACAACCCCACCCTTTGATGTTTCTTCTTCATTTGCGGGTGGTGAGGTGTCCACATCTCACTGGTCCAGCCTTGAACCCACACCAGCTCTGGGATCTGACAGCACTTACTTAACAGTGTCAGTCTTGTCTGGTGCCACAGCATTACTGCCCGATGTCAGTGTCTCCTTTTCCCTGACAGATGTCCATTGGTTTACTACAGAGTCTGTCCTCACAAGCACAAGTCACATCACACCTGTCTTGCCTGCTACTGTAACCTTCTCTCCTGTCACCACCAATCTAGCTCCCAATGCAACTGTTGTTGCTGAAGCCACTCCCAGTGCTACAACTGTAATAATTCCCAATGTAACCCAAATTTCAACTGAACCTTCAACTAATGTCACTTTAACTCCTTCAATCATGGTTGCTGACCAGGGTGTGACCAATGTTTCAATAAACCTCCCAACTATTACAACCTCAAGTACAGTTACCACTGGAGCCAATCAGACCTCTCATAATCCAACTTCTACTAAAGCCACTACTACTTCTAGTTCAGCAACTAGCACTGCTGCTCACATTAGTCATACTACCACCTCAGCAACCACCAGTAAGAGCCCGGTCACAACACCTACAGCAAGACAGTATCTTTGCAGCATCGACAAACCTGCGTATTTAGTTAGGATTGGTAAGTTTAGATTGATGTCATTTTTTGAATGCTTGTTAGATGTTACTTATAGCATAGGTATGAAATTGAAAACAGTAATGACCATTAGTTATTTCTTCCTTAAAGGTTTTCCCTCTGGGGCCACTGTCGGATATGCCAAATCCCAGGTTAAGGACGTCCTTAAGAGTGAATTCAACAAATCAATTGAATTGCAGGTAACACTCTATAAGTGTTAATGCAGGGAGTTTGATGTGTTTATATCTAACCTCTTTGTGCTGGATAGAATGGGAAGTTGATTCAAAAAGCAAGATCCTCTTTCAAATTACAAAAACAAAATCAAAGACTAGGTCACACTACGCTCCAGGAGTTTGTATTTAATTATGAAATCTCAACAGCTAAACAGATGTTGCACAATGTTCTCAGATGTCAAGCTAAGTTTAGCTGTATTGTTGCATAATGGCCTTTAGTGTTGGGATGTGTGGATTGCATAATTTTTTTTTTATTAATAATAAAGTTGTGTGACTTTGTGTTTTGTGCATTTGCATGTGTGTATGAGAGTATACAGTGTGTGTGTGTGGTAGGGATGAACCAATAGAGACAACAGACAAGTTTATTTATCTCTGCGATAAACAAATTCCCAGAGTAGTTCTCAGCACTTCTAGACTCACTCACAATATAGAAACACAGCAATCATCTGCTTATACAACATACCATATAATTCGACGTATAGGAAGCTGTTCATACATTTTTTATTTTTGCTGTTTTTATAGGTTTTGGTTCCCCCTCCTAACTTTGTATTCCGGGTGGTATCTGGACCAGTGGTATACACTGCCATATCTGTCATCAATGCCCTACGAAGGTCTGGACGTCGATTTATGTCTGTTTCTCCCAGCTGGACAGTTCCTGACCATAAATACCAAGTTCACTCCGGTAAACGGCCACCATACAAAACCATTTGTTAATATTCCTTTCTAAATCCTTGAGTGTTTGCCTATAGAACTCAAAACAATTAGACATTTTTATTAGCATATTTATTGAAAGGTGCAAAATAGCTTAGACAATGTTCTGTCAAATGTAACATTGTGTATTCCATGGCATTGGAACTTTTTAAGATATGTGGACAGTGCATTTAGTGCACTTACTCATTTTCTCAAAAATTAATTATTTTGAAAAAATTGCCCTATCATGCTGAATTAATGTATGGGCATTGTTGTCAGCAGAAGCAGAACTGAATCTCTCCTCACATTCCCTCCGTGCAGTGCTGCAGTTTGTCCCTGGCCATCTCGACGTGCGAGTCTGTAACTTCACAGAGCGCGTGGAAAGAGGACTGACCATGGCTTTCGCAGAAGTATGCCGGCGCTCGCAGGAGTCAACCAACTTCACAGTGCATGTAAGTCGGAGGAGCTGCGAGGGAACCAGCACAATAACCCCCTACCAGGGGCAAAGGAGCACTTTGACCTCTCTGCTTTATTTTATGATTTAACGTATTTTTTTTTTTAATACAAAGAGTTTTTACCATTTGTCCTGAATCTACTCTCAAATTCTAGCTTGCTACTATGGAATTGCAACGCTGCCAAATATCACTAATTGGCTCTCTGGTGAATCAAAACTGTAATGATTCTTATGCAGATTCTGTCCCAAATCGTCCCAGTTAGCACCCAAGCAGCAATTGATCCGATCCGATTCAGGACAGGAAGCTGTGTTAATGTTTGTCTGTCTTGCAGAGGTGGATCGCTGAACGGGGCAGCCTACCAGGAGCTAGGGAAGCGTCATTTCTTCGGCGCCCAGACTGATTTTGGTTATTATTGTTGTGGTTTATTATTTCTTGTTTTTGCCGGAGAGCCTTTCTGTCATAAAAACTCACGCCATGTCGGTGCTCTAGTGCCAGAAAGACTCCCCTAAACCCATAGTGGTCGGTATAGACTCCCAAAGTGGGGCTTGAGCAGGGACTCAGGAGGGGAAGGGTACCAGATGAAAGGCTCCCGGGAGCCGATCCGCTGGCATCAGTTGCACATCACTGAGCTGGAGGACAAGTGTGACTTGCTCTGCTGCCAGCTGGAGCGGGTCATCACAGGCGTGAGCTCTCGTGGTGACAGGGAGGACTCGCGGTTTTCAGCAAAGCTCCCGACCCCTGGCGGGGGTTTCCCTCTCCACCGTCTCCCGGTAGGACCGGATCAGTCCCCGCCCTGATCCGCCTGCAGGGCAGCTGTCACAGAGAGTTTGCTCCGGGCTCAGAAACGTCACGGCAACTTATACAACAGGGGGTCTCGGTTCAGGCAATTTGCACCGGGAGACAAGATGTTAGTGTTGCGCCTTACGTCCAGCTCTAAATTGCTTGCAAAGTGGCAAGGGATTTTTATGCTCACAGGGCAGGTTGAAGAGGTCGATTATGAGGTCGAAACAGTCTGACAGGCAGGGGGTGATGCAGATTTATCACCTATACCTCTTAAAAGAATGGCAGGAGGGGGCGGGAGCAGTCATTGGGCGAGATGAGTTGGGGCCGGAGGCTCCAAAGGTGGCCGGTTGTACCGTGACCCTGTTTAGTGACCATCTCTGTCCAGGCCATAGCGTGGATGTGGCTGCACTTCAGAGTCGCTTCTCTTATGTTTTCTCCTCCCTGCCAGGCCTCACATCCCGCATACAACACCATGTGGAGACGACCCTGGGGATGAAGTTACGCTCTCGGCCATATTGCCTGCCCGAACATAAATTCAAGATCGTGCAGGCGGAATTAGAGGCCATGCTGGACATGGGGGTGATAGAGGAGTCAATGAGTAACTGGTCTAGCCCCATCGTGCTGGTGGGTAAGCCCGATGGGTCGGTCCAGTTTTGCGTAGACCACCGAAAGGTGAACACGGTTGGGTCGACAAACTTCTCGACTGGTTAGGTGCAGCTCGTTTTTTCACTGGCAGATTCCTTTGCCTCCGGAGTCCAAGGAAACCCACTCTGTTCAGGTTGTAACACTTTCGCACACTTCTGTTCTGCAGACTCGGCTTTCTTCCCTACGGCCGCACAGCTGCCCCGAATCGGCAGGATTAGCGCCCGTGCTGCGCTGATTGGTCTGATTCGGGACAGGAAGCTTTCTTAATGTTTGTCTGTCTTGCAGAGGGGGATGGGTGCACAGGGCTTGTCAGCCGACCAGCAGCCAGCGAAGTGTCATTCCTCCTGCGCTTACTGATGGTCGTTAGTATTATTACTGGTTTATTATTCATCGTTTTGGCCAGCGAGCCTTTCTGTTCCCTTCTGTAATAAAAACTCATGCCAGGTTGCGCCCCAGTGCCAGAAAGACTCCGTCTTCCTCCCTTAACCCCTACTGGTGGGTAGAGACTCCCACAGAGTTACATAATTTAAATTAATAGTAAACTGAAAGGGAGAAGAAAAGCTTTAATTCATTTCCTTACCTCCAATGAGTTGATGAAATTAATTAAACATATTTATTTTACGCTCCCATTTATTATTAAAGAGTTTTGTTGTCTCTGTATCTTAAGTGATTGGACTCACTGTGTTTTTCATATTTATATCCAATTCTATTTTCATCATATAGCCTGACTTCTGTTTTCTTGTAGGACTCTACATACAGAACAGATAGTAGTAGTATTAGTTGAAAGGAACAAAGATATCACATGGCGTAATTGTTTTTAATGCTTGTATATGAAACCAAACCGATGTCCTTGTCCAAAGCTGTGCTTGTTGACTGCTCAGAACTGTGATTTGCTGCAGCATAGACTGCATGGATTTGATTGGATTGGGGAAAAGGGCAGCAGAGCAGGAGCTGTTCTTTTTAATTACAATTGTTGACACTTTTGGATTTAAGCCAGGGAGCAGAAGCTGAAATGTGTGACCGGCCTTCATTTGTGCAAATTCAGCTGTACCCTGGAATCTGGGGGAATCTGTGTACTGTGTTATTTGTTTGTTTGCTGGTTAATTTGTTCAAAGCACAGCAGGCCCTTGTTTGGTGACTGTTATCCATTTTCTTATTTTGTCTAATGTCAAGGACATGCTCTAGACATGCTTTTTCACAGCAAAAAGCCTGCTGAATGTGACAAAGGCCTTGCTTGGCCACATGTTTGTGTATTTCGCTATTAAACAACATGAATTTGTGTTATTTTGGATATTGTCTCAATATAAAATATTCTGTTTCATTAATATATTTGTAAATTACCTGTGCACCTGTGTTTTAGACCGTGAACATCACCATGGCGGCTCCCAGGAGCCAGCAGCAGCCTTTCGTCAGACAGCCTGTGGACATCACCTTTGCTGTGCGTGGCACTAAGGGCTTCCTGCTGGGGTCAGAGGTCAGCAACCTCCTGATGAAGCTCACCATGGTGGAGTTCAGCTACTACATGGGCTTCCCTGTGCTACAGATTGCTGAGCGTGAGTAAAATAGGCTTGTCTCAGTAAAGCCATTTTCCAATTTGGAATAATCATGCACATATCCTTTATTTCTTTCTTAAACTTCCTTCTTAACTCTTCTTTCCCGTTGTCATCCATTCTCACACATCACCTACAATAGGCCCTGTACTGTATGCAATACAATGCAGTAATGCACAGTCTTTGCTTTTCCAACAGCTTTTCACTATCCAGAGCTGAATACAACACAGTTGCTTCGTTCCTCCTGGGTGAGAACAGGTACATACATATATTTTAATTCACTTTAAAAAAATCCAACTAAAAAGATGTTTGGGTGCGTGGGATCACTTTGTGCCAAGCTCATATTGAATGTCTCATGTGATCTGTCTGTGTGCACAGTGCTCTTGGGTGTACTGGACCAAAGGGTGAGGGAGCGCAGCTTCCAGGCCAGGATGGAGCGCCAGCTGGCCCTGCTGCTAGGCGAGGCCACAGCAATGATGAGACGCGTAAAGAGAGCAACGAGTGTGGGCAACAACAGTGTTCAGGTACCATATGTTTTAGATCACCTTTAGATTGAAATGACACTTTGTTGTGAGCCCTGAGAGAAATGGAGAAATGTTAGGATTCAAACTAGTGCTGTGTGAAATAGCCTCAGAAGAGGTTGGCCGGAACTACAGATACATCTTTCTCAATTGCACAACATTACTTGCACCACTCCTTATCTGGAAGTTCATTCGTGGTTTGTTGACTGATTAGCAATCTGGTTAATACCTTCTTCTTTGCACCATTTATATCACCGCTCCCGAGAGCGAGTCCTCTCTCTCAAGCCAAGCCTGAGCACTTTGGGCTCATTATGTGATCCTTGTAGTGTGTGTTGGCCACTGGAAGCCTTCCTGCTTTACTAATCAGGTTCGGCCTTTTGTGGCGTCCCACTGCACCTGCTCAGCTCAGCGCAGAGGGGACAGGATGGGGCCTGGGTTGCCACGACAACCGCATCCCATTCAACCACTCGTAGTTCACAACCTCGCAAGTGTCCACTTTCTTTGTGTTCCTTGTCTTGTTTGCCACTGCTCTATGGCCCTTTTAGAAAATATGACCCAGCATTTCTCCTGATATAATATATATATTATATATATATAATAATTTAGTTGCTTTTGGTATCTATGTGGCTATTAATTAGGTTTTACACAATGTTGACATCAGTTTCTGCTGATGAATTAAAATCTCAATATAAAGAATCGTACAATTGGAACCATATGGCATCATATGAAATATCATCTTTCAATGTAATTGCGTTTACTTCTATCTATCTGCCTCCTGCAGTGGCTGCGATTATAAGAAAGAAAGAGTTTCGGGAAATTTAGTTTTTAAGTCCAGTGCAGGGTGGGAAAGAGATAAGAACAGAGAGAATGAGTCACAGGAGAAAATTGTGTGGAGGATGGTGAGCAATCTGCATAGAGGAAAGGGGCTGTGTATGTATATTTTATCTGTTTCCATGGAATCTTGAGTGCATGTGGTGGTCCTCGAACAGGCAAGCTGTCATCGTGATAAATGTCATGCTGTCCTATGCGGGCCTAGCCTACCCAAGTCTGACCTCCCCAGCCTCCAGCGACGCCATGCCCACAAAACCCACAGAGCAATTAGGGGGAAAACGACTATGGTAGATGCTGAACCTTTTGTGTCGACCGCTGCGCTAAGATTAGATCACTAATTTTAGCCCTCTAAGTCCTTTCAACCTTTCATGAATATGAAATGTCTGTTTCTCATAGAAAACAAATTTTGCGCTTATGTTTCTTGCCGCCTTGACAGGAAGTGCTGTCATGGTAGCATCCTCACTCACGACTTTGTGTGTTTGCATTTCAAAGGCACTTGTCTTTGAATGTTTCTGTCAGATGTTACGATAGCAAGGTGCTTCACACCTAGGGTGTTCAGTCTGTTCAATTGTCCTTTCTCTTTCCTTCTTCTCCCGCTTATACACACTCAAAAGCATGGCTGCGTCCTCCGAAGGCCACCTGAAAAGACAGCCGTAGTCTGATTTGACAGACTCGCTGCGGTTTTGTCACTGAATAGAATATGAACGGGCCCGGGCAGAGGCGAGGGGCAGACAATGAGGTGGGGGGTCGTGCAATAACGGGAACCCTGCCATACTTCCACTCCAATAACCCTGCTGTGACTGGATTAAACTCTGGCTGAAGAAGCCCGCTCTGCCAGTTTTCTGTGTCAGTCCAGGCATGACCTGCGCTTTATCCTCTTCAGTAGCGCAGACTGCAGACTGCTCTGTGCCTAAGGGCGACCAGCGGGGCATTGCAAACACAGACCCACATTAAACTACATGGAAAAATTTATTTGCAGCAAATTCTCCTATCAGAGTAATTCCTAAACACTTGTTTCTGCATTGCAGCATGTGTGTGGTTTTACTTTCCCACACGTTTGCCTATGTCAGCACATTTTAGGCTTTTGACAATGAATTATTATTATTATTATTATTATTATTATTATTATTATTATTATTATTATTATTATTATATTCTATTATTATTATAACTACTTTTACTGTAATTGTCAGAACGCTGCTGCTCGAGTTCTAACAAAGGCCAAAACAGCTGCACACATTACACTCATTCTCATGTCTCTGCACTGGCTTCCAGTATGTCAAAGAAATGATTTTAAAATACTGCTTCCTGTTTATAAATCTCTCAACAGCCAAAATACATCTCCAATTTGCTCTTACAGCATGAACCGTTCAGACCGCTTACATTGTCCGGGACTAGTCTATGAACTGCACCTAGAGCAACAACAAAACACAGTGAAGCAGCATTTAGTTATTATGCTCCATATTATCGGAACAAACTTCCAGAAGATCTTAGATCTTACTACTTTTAAATCTAGACTCGAGAAGATGTTTATATTTGCCACGGCTTGTCAGTAAATAATCAGCCTTTTATTCCTTATGTAAAGCACTTCGAATTCCCCTTCTATATGAAATTCTATACAAATAAACTTGCCTTGGCTTGGATTGCATTTTTGTTGTTAATCCTTGACGAAATGACGTGAAAATCTGTGCGCCGTCTCCAGGTCGTGAGCACGAGGCGGCCAGTGGGCGCAGATCACCCCCTAGAGGTTGTGTACTTTGTGGAGGGTCCCAGCGGCCTGAGGTTGCCTGCTGCCGAGACGGCCAGCCTGCTGAACAGCCTTGATGTGCAGAGGGCCGCCATCGTCCTGGGATACCGGGTCCAAGGCATCCTGGCACAGCGTGAGCACCTAGCTTTATCTAGCACAGGATTTACATTTTGGGGGGCAGTGGGGATCAAGAACAGGTTTAGAAATGAACAAAGTGTGTATTTACCAATGAAGTAATGTCTCTATACTGTAGCTTTGACTTGTTTAATTAAATTTGATGATCATTGTCTGTGATTGCTCCGCTCGTACAAACACTTGAGATGGAGTATTAACATTATTTTTAAGGAATTTTTGGACATAATTGGGTATGGTAAAATAGCCTAGTGGGTGGGCAGCCCAGGTCATTTTCCGGTCCTTGACATGAGAGACATAAGATTGGAAACCCCTCCACTAGAGCACGACATGGATCAGACTCCCTACCAGTTAAATTTGTTCTGTTCTTGACCTCACAAACTTTCCTTTTACCTACCTTTCTGTAAATCCTAAAAGGAATCCACCAATTGGTTTCAAACGTATTATTGCTTTTTTATTATTCTTATATTAGATTGGTTGTTATTGAGATGCAAGGTACTGCAAACCGCTGGAAGTACAACATAATCTGAAGTAACTCTTCAAGAAGTGGCATTGTAGGGAGTGTGAGAAAAATAAACACTGTACAGATAGGTGACTAGAGAGAGGTCGAGACAGGAGGGAAGAGGATCCAAAGTAAAAGCGGTATTTAATATACCAGTCGAGCATGATCAGCAGGTCCAGAAGCTGACAGAAAAAAACAACCAAAGTCCCGAATGAAAAGTTAACAAAACTGTGATGCTGTGTGTGTGTGGTGTGTGTGTGTGTGTGTGTGTGTGTGTGTGTGTGTGTGTGTGTGTGTGTGTGTGTGTCTGGTGTGTGTGTGTGTGTGTGTGTGTGCGCACGCGTGTGAGCACTAGGGCGCGTGTGAGCACTAGGGCGCGGGGGAGCTCCTTGTTCTCCTAGTTCACTGTATATTCCCAGAGAACAAAGCTAGCATTAATTATGATCAAGAGCACAGGTCTGTATTAAAGACCACGTCAGTAGGACGAGAACAAACTGCCTGTAGACGCCGAAGGAGACGGAGCATCCCCTGAGGCTTTCTTTGAAGGTTGTAGAACGACGTGTTTGAAAATGACATCGCAGTCCATTCCACCACACTTGTGTTATTACCAGCTCACATAATTAGGCGCACTCTGTCCGTGACTCATTTCCTGGCGCAAAGTCCAACTGCTGCTCCCTCTCTCGGTCTCTCTTTCTCTCCCCTTCTACTCTCTAAACTCCCCTTTTTCCTCAGCTGTGGAGAAGGTTGAGTCCCAGCCATCTGACTCTGAGAACACCATCTTGTGGATCGTCATCGGGGTGGTGGTTCCTCTCCTTGTGGTGGTGGTCATCATCTCCATCCTGTACTGGAAGCTGTGTCGGACGGACAAGCTGGAGTTCCAGCCGGACGCCATGGCCTCCATTCAGCAGAGACAGAAGGTACAGAGCAGGTGTCCCGGAAAGGAGACTCCCTGGGAACCCCAGAGGTTGTGACCTGGCTCTCCACTCTCAAGTCACTCCCGCTTCGCACACTTCAAAACATTTTCTATTTCAAGAAAGTCAATCCTCATGTCAGCCCTCTTATCACCTTAAAATGGCGGTGTGCAAAATTCATTCAAAGTGGCCTTTAAGTTAAAAATAAGCGCAGCCAGTCTCACCCCCATCTGTGCATTCCTTTTTATAGTGACTGACCCCTTTTCAAGGGCAGCTTTTTTTATCTGTGACAAATTACCAAAAATAGCACATCGGCCTCCCCATTTGTGCCACATAGTGTATTGTAAAAATAAACAAAAATAAACATACCGTATTCCCTCAAATATAAACAGCCGTCAAATAAAAAATGGGCCTCTAATAAATACCAGAGACATGATCGACACGAACAAATAAAAGCCTGCCTCGAATACAGACCGGGTAAAAACTGATCGGCGCTGCGGGGCTACGCAGCTCCATCAAAGCAGTCTTGTCCCCAAACAAAGAAAATAAAACTGGTTTCATTGTAGATGTGTTTAGTTTACTCCGTTTCCTGCTGCTGCGGAGCAGATCGCTTCTTGGGACAAATGCCCTGCTTTCACTCTCCTGCGCACCAAAGCAGGAAGTGCTGCATTGAAGGGAAACTCGAAAAACTGTAGTGTGAAAGTGTGACTTTTTTGTTAGCTACTAGCTCTCTTTTTTTCCCATACATGTGTTTGAATGGCATGGAACCCAGAGGGAAGTTTGGTTTAAAATTCATCCTAAAATATGATCAAATATGCTTATTAAACAGAGGGAACTAGTTATAATAGCCTGTCTCTAATATAAGCCTGCTTCCAATAGAGGCCTAGTACCTTCTGCAGTTGAGGTAAATAAAGGCCCTGATCACTATTTGAGGGAATACAGTACTTCAGTAAATCAGGTAGGGAAACTTTTAACATGAGAGGTCGCCAAGCTTCAAACTCTGAAATGTATAAACTTAAACTTTCCCGACATCACTCTGTGCGTCAGTCTACGCTGTCTCTACATCACATAATCCAACACTGTGTTGCTCACAATAGCTCTCCCTCTCTCACTCTATCCACCACATTGTTATCTTAATCTGTTTTGACAGCCATTTCACCCTTCTTCCCACTTCAATTTAGAACAGAGATAGTTCTTATCAGCAGCTTTGGCTCCTCTGAGTCTGCTCCCCTTGAAGCGATCTTCCTGTCTGATTCTTTTGGCTTGTAACTCCCCTTTACCCCCAGTGGAAAATGTAAATATATATTTTTGCTATTTTTGAATGGGCCAATTATTTTAAGTGATTTTTTTTTTTTTTTTTGCACAGTTCATATTTCAGCCAAAGTGATGGACCTTACAGAAGACTTAGAGAGGCATCGCCAAGCCAGGAAGTCCCTTCAATAGAAGATGTTATATTATAAATTAGCAACAGATCATGTTTGTCACGTTGTACAGCTTAATTCCACTACAGTGCCACCTGAAATTGAAAGTGGACACCGGATCGAAAGTGTTCCAGTGAGGTTGGGGTGGGATGGCATGCGCAGTGGAGCATGGCGTCTGTCCAATATGGAAGAGCTCAACACCCTCTGGCTCACAGGCCCGTAGGCCAGTTGGCTCTCGCTCTTATACACACAGCTCAGAACCTCACAGTTGACCGTCAGTAACACCGCTAACTCTAGAAAAGCCGTTTAAACTTTTTTTTTCTGGGGACCCACTTTTTAAAAAGGGCAAACCATCGCAACCTAATCAACAATGGGCTGCATATATAAACCATGGGCAGAGTAAACATTTTTTCATTACCATTTCTCCATTAAACAGTAATATTATAGCTCCAATAGGTAAACCAACCATTTCTAAGACATATCTCATAAAAAAGGGTTTACTGTGGATAGAAATATCATTTTAATCTGTGGGTCGCAACCCAGACTTGGGTTACTGCTCCAGACTGTTGGATAGCAAAAACAAGAGCTCCACCCCAAACTACTTGAAGCATTGTAGATATCTTCATAGGACAAAATATGCATCTGTGCACACATCTGCATTGTGATCCACAGACATAATCTCCCTCCCTTGGTGTTCATCTGCCACAGTGTCTGGATGTATTGGGGTTGTGTTCCCCGCACCCAGCTCCTGGCATTATGCTAAGTTGTAAAGTAAGCACACTGTCTCTGGTGCAGAGAGTGCTCCAAATCTCTAATGCCCTCAGACATCCAGCGCCTCGGGCCCTTAACGCAATCATCTGTCACCTGACACTGGCCCTCTCTCCATCTCCGCACAGTCCGCCGCCCCTATGGAGGCGAGGAGCCCATTCCCTCAAACACTCACTCCCACTAAGAAGGGGATAGAGTTTAGTGAGGAGGAGGAGGAGGAGGAGGAGGAGGAAGAGGATGAGGAAGAAGAAGAAGAAGAAGAAGAGGAGGAGGAGGAGGAGCAATGTAAAGGGAAGAAGGTACAGAACGATGGATATGGTGGTTTGTCCTAGAAGAGTTTCACTAGTTCACTAGTAGTCTCATGATGGACGTCACATATTGACAGCGAGGAAAACAAACTGATCGTTAAAAAGTGGATGGGAATTTGTATTGCATTGATGAATTCAACAATCAAATCATAACAGAGGTAATGTTGGGTAGACACCCTTGTCCCTCTCTTCTGGAGGAATAACAGATATCGCTTACTTTTGGGGCAAATCTGTTATTTTCCAGGACAGGGATTTGATGTTCAATCCCCTCCAGAATCAACATTATATGATGAACGACCTCATGAGACTAAGCTTCCATACCGCAGCCCCGTAGTCGGCAGAAGTAAATAGTGTATTTAATATTAGAGCTAAGGGAGACATCGGCATTGTTCCAGTTCAGTTTAACAGCTTACACTGTTCCCCCTCGACCACCGACTCCACTCAGGAACCCACTTGGTTTACCAAGGTCAAACAGAGTGTGAGCATTGAGGAGGAAGAGGAGGAGGAGGAGGAGGAGGAGGAAGAAGAAGAAGAAGAAGAAGAGGAAGAGGAGGAGGAGGAGGAGGATGAAGAAAAGGAAAAAGTGAAAAGTAAAGTTGAGAGGGCGGAGACAACACCGGACAAAATGGCAATGCCGAAGGAAACGGAGAAGAAGAGGGAACAAGGCAAACCAAAAGCTGTCACAGCGAGGAGAGTCAAGGGAGAGGTATATCACCCAGTGGAGGCTGTGTTCCAAATCAGCCACTCGTTCACTATTTACTGGTCTGCTTCTCAGGGGTACCATATTTCACTACACGCGAATAACCTCAAATAAACGGCAAATTAAGCAAACAAAGAGTGTAATTATCTCCCGAGTTCCCAACCCACATTGCGGCTCTTATATCCATGGTGGTTTGGAGAAAAGAGGTTTTATTTTAATCAATTTGCTAATTATTAATTTGTTTCCCCCACATGTGGAACTGTAGATTTGACTATCTTATCAAGCTGGGAAAAGTTGACAAGTGAAGGGTTTGGAACACAGCAGAAGAGACCAGAGCTTGTTAAAAGTAGTGAACCCCTCCCAGAACAGTGGACTCTTCCACACTTCACAGCTCCTGCTGTGGTGATGCGATGACTCACCCGGGGGATTTACAGTTTACAGCGGATGGCCGTCATTAGGCTTGGACCATATCCAAAATTTTAATTTGCGATGCAGTCCCGTCCAGATATTGTGGTTTTTGACGTGGGGGGGGGGGGGGTGTTCACGTTACACACGGTTGCGCACGGTGCTGTTTTGGTTTCATTCAATTACAATATTTTTAATTACATATTTTGATGATATAATTTTAGTAATGCAAGTAATAACCCAGAGCTGCAACTTAATCACTGGACCATCGGCGCCATGTCCAAATCCTCCATCTGTTTCCTCGCTGTTGCATGCATACGTCCACATACATTCTTGTGCGCGCAAGTGAATGCTTTGTCCGTGCGCTCTGTTGCTCCGTCCATCGCTCGGCATTGGTCCCGTGGAGGGACGGGCGGTTATTTAAATACTGTAAAAATATTGCATATGGTGGCAAATATCCCGATATTCGATATTATCAAATATCGGCCCAAGCATACCGTCATCACCATCGCAGCTGCAGTAATGGATGTGATAACAGGATAATGTGATGACTGTGATGTGCAGACACAGACTCGTAGACGTAGGCTGGTGTGTGTTATTGGCTTGCTTGTGAGTGCTTCCTCTACATAATGGAGTAGATGAACATTAGACGAGCACTAGAGTAAGTAGTAAAACACACACACACATTCTCACATAGAAAAGCCCAAAGGCTTCAGGCTCCTCACCGCTGTAAATCCCCACCCAACACCCTGCCCCATCCCTGACGGACTCAAAGGACTCTCTCTCTCTCTCTCTCTTGCCCCTCTTCTCTCTCTCTCTCTCTCTCTCTCTCTCTCTCTCTTGCCCTCTCTCTCTCTCTCTCTCTCTCTCTCTCTCTCTCTCTCTCTCTCTCTCCCTCTCTCTCTCTCTCTCTCTCTCTCTCTCTCTCTCTTGCCCTCTCTCTCTCTCTCTCTCTCTCTCTCTCTCTCTCTCTCTCTCTCGCCCTCTCTCTCTCTCTCTCTCTCTCTCTCTCTCTCTGTCCACTTTCTGCCCTGCTTCACATTCATTACTGCCCTCCTATCTAAGTCTCCCAGCTGGAGCTCCATCCAATAGTCATTCAGCGTAGTAACTCACTTTCCATATTCCCCCTATTTATCTCTTACTCCTCTCACTTAGCTCTAAAACTCTATAAAGAGGAGCTGCTTTGTGGTCAACTTGGTTTTGTGTCCTTCTGAAATTGTGATCATACTCATCCCCTACTGTTGTCCAGATCAAAAACCGTGTGTTCTTTAGTTCCTCTCCCTGCTGTTAAGTCTTCAAATATATCCTTTTCAACTCCTCCTTTATTGCCTCTTTCAACTTCTCATCCCCTTGCGTTTCATTTTAATATGTTCTCTTTTTCTCCCCTCGCCCTCCCCCTCGCGTTCAGCTGCAGACTCCCAGCGTGAAGGGCTTCGACTTTGCCAAGCTGCACCTTGGCCAGCACAGCAAAGATGACATCATGGTGATCCAGGAGTCGGGCCCCTCGGGACCCCTCCCTGCGGCCGCCAAGGACGGGATCAGCCCCTTGGAGAACGGGGAGGTGCCCACCCCGAAGTCCAAGAACTCTGTGTCCTCCGCCAAGGCATCGCACAGCGTCCGAAGGAGAGACAGGTCAGACCCGTTACATTTTACACATAGACAAGGAAGGATGCGACGATCAAATGCTGTGATGTCTGCATCTGGCGATTTAATACGGCAGAATGAAACCAGCGAAGCAGAAAATAAAGAAAAAAATGCAGTTGTTGGAATACAGTCTTCAGGCGATAATTAGATCGCCAGTTAAACACTGCATGGTTGGTTTAGGCGTAAAATAACGACACTATTAGAGCGAGTAGATGTGTTGTTTTTTTTGCATGGGGATGCTAAGAAAGCTCATATTAACTGGGCCATAAAATCATTTTTTTCCATTATGTAAATCTTACGTTAATGAGAGTTTGAGTCGTTTTGTTCCAGGCCACCGTCATACTCTGGTATTTTCAGTCAAACTGAGGTAGAGGCAGACTGAGAATGATTCAAATTTTCAGAGCAAACTGCCAAAATATGGTTAGGAATGTGACGAGTGATAACCCACTCCAAGGTGTGCGGTCTTGTGAACACTTTCTTATTCAGACTTTTCAATGACCACACACCTCTTCCTGGATTATCCTTTACTTATTTTACCCATTGACCTTTGCTTCCTCTCTAGTGCCTAGTCAAGAATTGCAAATATTTCCATGATAGATGTGCAAATATTTCCATGTTTGCCCTCAGTTTGACAGGGTTCTTACCAGGTCCTTAAGGTGCTTGAAGTGCTTGTATTCCGTCCTCAGAAATTAAAGTACTGGAATACCTTGAAAATTACCCCTTTTGTGCTGAAGTGCGTAAAAAGTCCTTGAAAAATACGCAATCATTGAAAACCTGTGATATTCTCCCTGTTTTTGTTTAAGAAGAAAGCGTTTTCCACAAGCGCCTTTACAGCATAGATTATGACAGGGAAATTGTAATTTAATCCAGCATGGTTGGAAATAGACACTTATACCGTTTTTACACCAAAATTAGCGGGTATACCCGGGTTTTTTAAATGCGGGTTAACCTGCGTAAGATAGGTGATTGACGCCTTCCCATTGCCAGTAGACGAGTATGATTTATTTATTTTTTTCTGGTGTGTTGCATTCGATGTCACGAACCTGCCGGAAAAGGGCCGTGTCATGGCTCCAGTGTGATAGGAAAAAAAACAGTAGAAGCAGCATGGAGTATGCCGTGCCCCCACCCGCCCCCCGGCAGCGCACGATGCCGGTCCTTCGGCGGTGGAGAACGGGGACGCTCCTCCGTTTTGGAGGCCGCCTTGGGGCAGTGCTGGAGTGGCCAGGAGTCCAGTGGGGAGCGTGGGGGTTCTCTGCTGGGGGCCCCACGGAGCGACCCCTACACTCAAAACGAATGGTCCCACATTCAGGAAGAAAGTCAATAACTTCTGATTTTGATTTTGGATTCTAAATTGGATATGAAATTATCAAATGATATGTGGATATATTCCTGTCTATTTATGCTCCAACGTCCACAATAGAGTTTCCGTTTGAACAAATTGGTGCCGGTCCACATGTCCTGGAAGATTTCGGTGTCCCGGACAAATATCATCTGTATTTATTGAGCTTAAAAACAATTGATAAGCAGGCTATATGAAGAATGACATCATGAAGGCATGTAGATGTATAATATTCTTTTATTGAATACACAAAATAAAATAAGTCCTGTCAGTTAACACCATTTTAAAAATAAACAAATAAATATTAGGAATATTACTACTTGAAATCAAATAATTTCTGATCGTGAACAATAAGTAACAAGTGCAGATGCTTTAATAAACATTTCACTTTTGATAAAAACAAGATAAATATGGCATGTAGGTCTAAATAAATAATATAGTTTGCGGAGTTGTCCATCTTCGTCGGAACATGTGTCGGGACACCCGACATATTTTACAACACAATGAATATTTACCGTCTGCTTTGGGTCAGAACTTAAATATTAAAAAAAGCCAAACTATGGATGCATGTGTCTCTGTTGTCAACGAGACATCATCTTTCTGCTTCTCCTCCGAGTTTTGGACGCTGCGCTCGGTCTCCGCTCCCTGTGTACTGGGTTTACAAGCGCAGCGCTGCTGGCGGGCCTTATTCTATAAGGTGAAAGGTCAGCTTTAGATCGTCCAAACTGATTGGCTTTCCGTCGCAACTTGCCGAACGTGGAAAGAAACAGATCTGCAGATTTTATTTTTTTTATCGAAATGATCGAGTCTGTTTTATTTCAACATAGAGGAAAAAATGTTGTTGATTATCGTCATTGTTTTATTGTTTTAGATGTTAGCAGGTGTTTCCAGGTTTTTGGTGCAGTGGGAAAGGGGTATTAATGTATAATAGTATTCGACAATGAGGTTAATAATAGATATACTGTATAGATATATACTAATATAAATAATAAACAGTGAGGCTAAGATTATATTTAATTGAATATAGATCACACTGAAAATGTATTATATTTGTCTTGAGAACAATGCTTAAAAAAGTACTTGAAAGTCCTAGAATTTCATTTTGTAATGCCAGAATGAACCCTGGTTTGAAATGAGAACATCTATTAAACTGTACTATTTTTTTTTATTTTTATCCCTGACCTAAATTCATTTGTCTTTTATTAAAATATTTTGACAGGGATTTTGTGTACCAGCCCAGGAGAGACAGTCAGTCAGCCTGGCAGAGGCTCTTGAAGTATTGATGCAGCAGACACTGAGGGAGGGTTTCAACCCATCAACGTTGTGTCCTGTATGACATGAGTTCCATGAGTTATCTACGTGTCATAACCTAAATAACTAATTTTTTTGTACGTGTTTTTTCATCTTTGGTGTAAAATGTTCATCAGTCAAGAACCGGCTAAAGACACCTGGTGCATTGAATTTAACTTGAGTTTACACATTTTGAATTGAAGATTCTTATGAGTTAGAGTAAACATTGGTTACATTTTTAGGAAAATATTGTGTGTGTCTGTGTCTGTGTCTGTGTCTGTGTGTGTGTGCGCGTGTGCGTGCGTGTGTGTTTTCCGGGCAGGATCTCGCCCTCGGACGGAGGCTCAGTGGTGAGCGACCGATCCAGCGAGAGGGAGTCGACAGAGGAGAACCTGAGAGCTCACGCCACGCCCAAGATCCCTATCAATGTTTTAAACGGCAAGTGGGCCATGACAACGCTCCCCATCAGCAGAGTAGTGGGGTTCATGGAAGGGTTAAGGGAGAAAGACGAGGGCGAGTCCACGACTGTTTTGCTGCTGAGTGCAATTTGCTCTTGTTTTGCATCCGATCGCAATGATCCACGAGGAAAAGTAAATCCATGGGTCAGCGGGGGCGGGGGTCTCCATTGGAGAGTCATTACGCATGTACACCACTGCTCTACACTTGCCTGTTTAACGAATCATCAGTTTTAAATAAATATAAAACTGATAATAATCGGACAGTAGTTATTTTGATTTCAAGTGTTTAATAATAATGTAAAATTGTAAGGAAATTCTTGGAGGGGCTGCGCCGGTGCTATTCCAAATCTTGATGGGGGGGTTTGAAAATAATTAAAATTGTCTGGTGGGGGGGGGGGTGCTGCAGGAGACACCTGATAACCCTGGGGTCCCTCGCACGGGGAAACCCGGTTAAGCGGAGTGGGGACCCTGGGTACCCTCGATGTAACCGGGTGGGGAACAGTGTGCAGTGACTATAAACATTTAAATAGTATCAATAAATCTATAATTTATATATACTGCATATATAATCTATATAGATAATAAGATAAGATAAAAGCCGCAAAACCTGCGTAATCGCTCTGTGAATTCGCCCTAGGGTGTGTAATCCCACCTGTGCAAAAGTTTAAAATATACATATATTCATATAAAGGTACTCCTCACTTAACGACCTACCTGTTGAACGACCGCTCAGACTTGCGACCAACTCTCTATTCAGGCTGTATTGTACGCTGCGTATAAATAATACTGCGGCGTCTCAGTGTCAAGCATCTCATCGCAAATCACCCTTTATATACTATATACACTATATATACTATGTACTATATTCACTATATATACTTTATACACTATATATACTATATATAGTATACTGTATATACTACATACACTATATACACTGTATACATCTCATTTTATCACAGTTCTCAGTCTCAGTGTCGTTCCAGCAGTCCCTCAGTATTCACTAGCGTTCGTAATGGCCACGCCCCCTAACCGTGAAATAACAGGAGTCCTCGCTTATCGACAAATTCCCATAACGACCTGGTCCGAGGAACGGAACTCGGTCGTCAAGTGAGGAGTACCCGTACTGTATACAGACAGGAACAGGGAGAAGCCAACACGACCAAGACGTATTAATGTGTCCGTGCGGACCACAGAGGACATCCCGACCGGGAAGAAAGAGAGACAGAGAGAGAGAGAGAGAGAGAGAGACAGAGAAAGGGAGAGTGAGAGGGAGTGAGAGGGAGAGAAATAGCTCTAGCTAGTCGGTCTGACAGCTGATAGACCAGCCCGGTGCGACTCTCTGCGTGCAGGCGATGGGGTGTGTTTACACTGAGTCAGAGCCAGAGCCGGGCGGACACTAGGACTGACTCACCTTTGAGAGGAAGAGCTTCGTCACCAGCCTCTCTTCTATTTCCCCCCTGAATTCCAGCACTATATGTGATTCTGGTTCTTTCCAGGCTCCTCTCCAGTCCCAAAGTGCTCGTCTACACTCTGAGGCGGTTTAGCAGAGAAGGTTTAATCTAAACCAGGACTAAAATAATCCGAGAATCTAGAATCGCCTTTCTAGTCGAGCTATGAAGTCCTAGGCTAAGGTCATGAAGGACTGGTTAGCTCCTTCTGTCTGGTCTTGGTGCTAAGGCCAGATAATCCATTTCCTCTGTTGTCCAGGTCGACCTGGAGGCCCACGTCCATTAATCCAAAGATAAACCTGCTTCTGGACGGGTTTAATTTAAGACTTCACTTTGACCTAGATTAGCTCTGATGTTCCATCTGGAAATCTGTTTTTGTTTTTAAACCAGGACTAGAGCTAAGTCCTAGACTGCCTCAAACCATGACCATGAAAGCCCAGGAAATCAGTTAGTCCAGATTAAAAGTGTGATTTAGTCTAAGATTAGGCCTAATCTGTGTCCGCGAAACCTCCCCGAAATCCTCCGACAGTCACTATAGCTCAGCCTACTTATCTTATACAAATTCCACTGTATGTACTGCACAAATGCGTTGAAATATGCCATGTGAATATGATCAGCAGGAAATTCTCCTCTTTGGTCTGACTGTATATTCATATGCTGATATTCAGCCTTTGAAACACAACAGGAGGAAACTTCTCCATTCAGGCTAATTAACTGAACAACTGGGGAAGAAGAACTTTCATCATCAGTGGAATTTCACCCTGCTCCCCCCTCCCCTCCCTCTCTCCCTTTTCCTTTCTAATTACCATCGCCTCTCTGCAGTGATGCTCACAGCAGGGCGAGATGGCACTTAATGTACTAAAGTTTTTATCAACTTCCTCTCCGACAGCACGGTCCCCGTTGAAACGCTGTCGCCATGACATTTATCTTCTCTCACTTTGTTTTCTATTCCATTTCTCCATTCCCCTCTCAACTTAACTATTTTCCCTTTCTTCCCCTTTTTTGCGGTTTTCAGGCAAGAATAGAATCGGTAAGAGTTTCTCCTGGTCAGTTTCAGCTAACCCCCTCCCCTCACCTAGACCCCCTTAGACCTCCGGCTTGACCTCCGGCAGCTGTGTGTCTGTGTGTCTGTCTCCGTGCTGCTGCGTTTGCTTTGTGCTTCTCCCGCTCGCACCGTCCATCACTGTCGGCCAAGCTGTCAATCACAACAATAACAACAGAAAGTGCAACAACACCCCCCCCCCCCCCCCCCCCCAAACAGAACAAAGCAGCTGTAGTTTGGAAGGAAGCACCATGCTCAGAAGTTGATGTGCATTTCTTTGATATTACTTAATAACATGGTTCTTGCCAGGTGCTTGAGGTGCCTGAATTTCATCCTCAGAAATATTAAAGTACCATGAGTATCATGAAAAGAGCCCCCTTTTGTGTTAAACGGCTTGAAAGCTTCTTGTGATATTTCCCCTGGTTTTGTTCTTAATATCGTGACGCAATAACATTTTTCAAAATCTCTTTTTTCGACATAGGATATGCCAGGGAAATGTAAATGGTATCCAGCGTCATTGGAAAGACACTTATGATAGTAGATGACAATGACATTAATAATAGATATATACATATACTATATAATATATGAAATAATATAAATAAAAGATAGTGAGACTATAAGATTACATTATATTTAAATGAATAAAGATTACATTCAAAATGTATTACATTTGTTTTGCGTGAAGTACTTGAAGATTACAAAAACAGTGCTTCAGAAAGTTCTTCAATTTCACTTTGTAATGCAAAGTGAAATTCTTTGTAATTTTACTCATTACTTTTTTTATATTACATTACATTACATTGCATTTAGCAGACGCTTTTATCCAAAGCGACTTACAATTATTCAAACACCGACGGACGCAGCCATCAGGAGCAATTAGGGGTCTAAGTGTCTTGCTCAAGGACACTACAGCATGCTAGCAGGAGGAGCCTGGGATCAAACCAGCAACCTTTAGATTACTAGACGACCAGCTCTACCTCCTGAGCTACTGTCCCACTGTTTTATATTCATATGTCATGTCATATTCTCATTATGTTATACAATAATTCTAATTATAATACAAAATAAGTTGTGATAATTATATGTTCGTCAACCCATTTGCATTGAGACTAAACACTTTGTCCGGCGACACCTCAACACGCTTTTGACCCCTGTCCACCTCACTCTCCCACCAGGCCCCCCGCCCATGAACGGCACCGAGCACCAGTCCACGGCCTCCATCTTTGAGCACGTAGACCGGATGTCCCGCTCGGCCGACGCCAGCAGGAGGCTTCCCAACAAGATCCAGCTCATCGCCATGCAGCCCATGCCCGTGCCCCCTCTGCACGGCCCGGCCCTCAAAGTGACGGACAACAACCAAATCAACAAAGAGGTTGGAGACGTCCAAGAAGATACATAGACATAGATATACAGAAACACAGAGATATACAGACACACAGATATACAGACACACAGATATACAGACACACAGATATACGTGTGTGTGTGTGTGTGTGTGTGTGTGTGTGTGTGTGTGTGTGTGTGTGTGTGTGTGTGTGTGTGTGTGTGTATGTGTGTGTGTGTGTGTGTGTGTGTGTGTGTGTGTGTGTGTGTGTGTGTGTGGCATAGATATTAGGGCCCTACCCATAAATCGGTAGGCCGATCATATCAGCCGATATTTGGGTTCCAAAGAACTATCGTATTCGTTGAAATTTCACCTATGAAGTGCAGAAAAATGATATATCCTACCAAAGGTTATACCATGCATTAACATATTTGGAGGCCACGAGTGGCAGTAAGTAAAATTCTGGATATTCGTATAACTTTCCATTGCTTAACTTAATCTTGAATTAAGTCAATGTTCGTCTGTGGACGTTTAATTTTAGAGAAGATTAAATGTTATCCTGGAGAATATTAAATAGCCATTAAAGGCATGTCATTGTCGATAGTAATCTTGCGGAGGAAAGGACATCGGGGATAGGCCTGCTATAACATTATATTCATTCCTGCTGGGGTTTTAGTCCTAGAATTTAAATTTTGACATTCCTTACTCACCCCGAGTCAGTCCAAAACATGTTCCGTGTTCGTGTCCTCACACATGGAGTTTGCTTGCAGCACTGAAGCAACAGGCCTGAATCATGTCTGTTTTATTTTAGTCCCAAAAGTTTTTTAAGTTGATGAAATATCTCTAAGTGATTTCACATGCAGTGTTTAGTCCGTTTGAATGGAACCTTGTTGTTTAGAACTTCCAACAATGACTGATTTCTTTCCACAGAACGCCAGGCAGTATTCTTTGGACTTTATTTGAGGACAGCCACATTCAAACTTTCAGAATAAAACAATAACACTCGACCTCTCCGTCATCCTCCTGTAGGCACGAACCAACAGGGCTCCTAAATTACCCACAATGCAATGTCTTAAAGCGACAGTCCCTGTCATTACCAGATTCAAACTGATTTGATTTCAGTTAAGTTATTATTGAAAACATTTATTATTATTATCATAAATTATATTTTATTCATACACATTCATGTTAATTTTCTTCAATAAAGCAATGTTTTCCTCAGACCATTTATTTTCTGCCAAAATAAAAATATAAAAAAATATATATATAGAAAATATTGGCAGTTTATATTGGTTATTGAAATGTATGGCACCCTAAAATCGATATCGGTGACAATAGAAAATACATAACGGTCCGGCCCCTTATAGATATATACAGTATATACATACAGACATAGCTATACAGGCATAGATATTGATATACAGGCATAGATGGAAAAAAATATTCAGAATGAAAATAGTTCCGTATTCAGAGCACCCAATAAATCCTTATGAGATAAAATAGCCCTGACGATGCAGATATTCTCACTTACTGTTTAGGGGAAAAAATGGTGAAAGAAAGCTCTTTGAACTGAATGGCAGAATTGCCATTGCACAACTTAGATATTAAAATTTTAAGTAACCTACTTACAGAAGTTTGAGCCAAAGTACCTTGTTATTCTTACAGTGTTCCATATATAAATATATATATATATTACATTTTATTTATTGTTTATACATTTTTAATTAATTAAATATTATTTGTCTATTAGTTTCACCCTGAAATATTTTTAGCATAATTTATCAAATCGCAAAATAATACTTGGGCAGTAAATATTCCTAAACTGCTTGTTTTATTTCATACAAATGATCAGTGGTTTTAGGCCCTGCAGAGTGACACAGCGTCTCGGTTACAGTGTGTGTTTCCTCCTCAGATCCAGGTGGCGCTGAGGCACAAGTCGGAGATCGAGCACCACCGCAACAAAATCCGCCTGCGCGCCAAGAGGAAGGGCCACTACGACTTTCCGGCCATGGACAACCTGACCAATGGATTCGGGGACGCCAAGGACCAGGACCGCATCTACCAGAAAGCCCGGCAGCAGATTGACAAGATCTTGGACCCGGACTCTCACATGGCCTCCATCTTCACCGACACCAAGAGAAGGTCTTAGCTCCCGTAGAATGTCAAAATCCAGTCTTCAGATGGTATCAATTTTAAGTTGAGAAATCCTAAAAAGAACATAGTGTCGCAAACTGCAGCATTTTTTGAGTTGATTGAGTGATTTTTCTTCAGTGTCCCTTTTCGGGCAGGAAAGCTGCTTGGCTGTCAGCACTTTAACACAGCTTCACGTCTCCCCTCGGGTATCACAGGAAGCGGCAACCTTTGGAAAATGGCAATCGTTTTTTGTTTTTTTTCCAAAGGTTCCATAACTGCTGATATTGTTCGGAGCGCAGCTATTTTTACTGACGACTGGGCTTTTCTCTCCCTCTCCCTGGATTGTGAATAATTCAGAAGTGTGTGTACAGATATACACAAAGCAGATTGTCTGCATTCATAGGAGTTTGACTCAGAAAAGCTCTCTCTTCAAAGTCTACATTACCATTTCCAACTGTTCATGACATAATTTGTCAATGTCTCTGTAGCCCTATGCAGAATGTGCTGTATTAGTCTTATCAAGTCTATCTAGTCATCCATCACATTGCATCATATTAGTGACATTGGTGTTCCTCTCTCTCAGCGGACGAGGGAAGCGCTCTCCCAAGCAGAGGAAGGAGCAGCTGAACGGAGGCATGATGGATGCCGATAAAGACCACCTGATTACCAACGACAGCGAGGCCATATACAGGAAGTGCCCCGGGGTCAACAACATAGCCTATGTGGTGGGTAGCACTGGAGAAACGTGTGCATGTCTCCCTTTCCCTGGTAAATAAGAGTTTTATTAAAAAGTTGTGATAAGATAGAACAACAATGTTGTCCTCCACAAACGTACGATAGATTTCTTGTCGTCGTCTCGTCTTGTCGTCTATTTTCAAACTCTTTCCCTTTCCTCGCCGCTCCAGTCGGACCCCGACCAAGGCCCGGGGTCCCCACTGCGGAGCCCCTCGCCCACGGATGACGTCTTCCTGGGCTCGGTGTCCTCTCCCCCAGGCCACGGCCCTCCGCCACCCCCTTACATGCCTCCGCAGCCCTCCATCGAGGAGGCGCGGCAGCAGATGCACTCGCTGCTGGACGACGCCTTCGCCCTGGTGTCGCCCACCTCGCAGAGCGGCACGGCGGGCATCACCCTCCCGGGGGTCAATGGCAACAACAACCCGCTCCGCTCCAGCCCGCCGGCCCGCGGGCCCAGGCCCTGGGGCCCCCCCACCTACCCGTCTCTCAGCTCCTTCCCGGGGGTGAGTAGCCGGGCCTTCTCCGCCCTCTCACGGCCAATACGGTCTTTCAGGCCGGACTCGGCGGAGGCTCTGTGTATCGACAATGTGGAGTTTTCCCAACGTAAGCTCTGAGGCTTTGGCGGGATTGAGTCCCTATAAGCTGCACCCAACATCTCTGTCCGTCTCTCTGATCAGAGGGAGAAGCCAGTGAAGTGGACCTTTTATTCACCCCTTGTAGCACTTTGAGAGAATTTAAGACAGGTGTAGTGGGCGGAGCAGTCCGACCTCCACATTCGCTGTCTCCTCTATCTCTCTCTCTCTACAAGCTTTCCCTGCTGGCTCCCAGTTGGACGCCTTGCCGGAGCTCAGGTTCGCTCTGTGTTCTACGGTCATTAATCACCGGGGAATTCCTCCATCTGTTGCCCCCGCGCTCCTGTAACCTCCCAACCCCGGCTGGCTCTCCACAACTCCTTAAGACCCGCGTGGAGCGTAATATACCCTCCATAATCTCTGTGAGGCTTATCGAAACAAAGAGGTGGGAGCGTGTAAGCATGTACTGTGAGTGCACGCTGGGAAACGTGAGGAAATAATGTCCACGATGCATGAAGCGTTCTTCAACATTTTTACTCTCCAGTGCATTTAACATTTAACATACCGCTACTGGGGAATTGAACAGGCATATATCTCACCTGGTATGTTTCGAGACTGCTCTTCTGTATTTAATGTTTCTGTTACTGGGAAAAGGGATTATGGGTATTTTTAAAGTCACTAATCCTCTGAGTAGCTTTCGTACTACAATTGCCCCGCGCTTGAATTATCCATTTCATCAGTACTTTTACTTTTGATTAGGTACAATATCTGACAAATAAAGGTAAAAATAATAATAACCTTTATTTGTATAGCACCTTTCATACATGGCATGCAACTAAAGTGTTTTGCATTAAAAGGCTATCAAATAGTAACTAAAATAAATAAAAGCACAGCAAACAAGCAAATTCCACCAAGCAAAATTTACAAAGTAGAATGGTAAAATAATTAAAATAATCGAATAAATTGAAAACAGGGTAGGAAGAAGCCAATAAAAGAAAATGATTGCAATTGCATTAAAAGAAGAACTCAAACAAGCAAAATGCATCGCATAAAAAAGGTAAATATTATAAACAAACAGTAATAGTTTTTCCCGATGACAGACATCATTACAAATGATAGTCTTTGAACTCTAAGTGACTCTTATGCACATACTCTTGAGTTATATTAACTTTTTTACTGTAACTCAAGCATATTAGTCAGTTCAACATTTCAACAGAGTTTGAGAGAAATACATCACGTGGGAGAGAGCAGGATTATTTAAACCAGCCAAAAAAAGCCTTTTGCTCCTCTTTTGCAGGATCACTGCTGACATTGGATTTTGAAAAGTATTTTCCAGAAAAGCCCAAATACCGAATGTTGCTGCCTGTCAAAAGCAAAGCAGACAAACTTAGATATGTTTTGCCCCTCATATGTGTCCAGCCTTTCCTCCTTTCAGGGCCATTGTTCTTACTTCTCTACTGTCCCTTCCCCAGAGGTACAGCGACCTGGGGATGCCTCCTTCCACAGTCCAAGGCCTGCTACAGAGGTGGGTGGAGCAGCCAGAGTGGAGGAAGGGGAATAAATTAATAAATGAATGGCCCATTTCGTCAGCCATGTCCTTCACATCGATAGGTTTGGCCGCTGTCCGCTCTACCTCGGATGGATCCCCTGAAAGGAGCATCATCAATAATTCAAACACAAATCATCTTTATTTCATTGGTCTAATGGATCAGGTCCATGTGCTTTCTTTACTGGTCCCATTAAGGACAGGCCCAGCATTCTTACTGGTTCGGTTCATACGTGCACTAGCACACCCATCCCATAAGTGTACCTACTTACAAACGCCCAATTTGACCACAGGCTAACCTGAGAAATACAAGCCGTCGAGAAATACAGACCGTTGAAGAAAGAGCATTGTTTTGTTCCCTGAGTTACAATCAGTACTGCTCAGAAATGATATAAGCTAGAATTAAAACCTATATTTAATATGTCCAAACATTTGTAGGATGTGACCAAGGGAACTCGATACCACCATTACTTGACTGTCTGTTGAAACTTAAGATTCTAACCAAATGGAGACAGAGGTTTGCCTAATCTCACTCGGCCCAGAATTACAGGGGATGACTATCTTTGTGTTGTAATTTAATTCCAAAAGGTTTCTGAGGAGGCGTAGCGGTTTTGCCTTTTAAATCACACACTCAGCCTCAGAGTGACACAAAATTCCCCCTGTGTGTTCCAGACAGGGCCTTGGCTCCAGCTTCCTGCCCCCCGGAGAGCCAGCAGGACCTGGGGAGCCCTTCCAGCTGGACAGCCTGTACTCCAACAGGGGTCCTTACAACGAGGAGCTGCCCTCATCCGCCAGACCGCGCCCGGTTGGGGGAACTACAGGTACGGTGGTGAGGTCGACTGCAGCGGACTGAGAGCTGATTTAGTATTGGTCAGAGCACTTCGGCATCGATCTTCATAGGAGCGCTTTGTTTCGGACATGGCCCGGGCGGTGCTCTGCGTCGCCCGGTCTGAACCCCCGAGCACTCACCTCCACCTCATAAAGCTGTCAGGGGCCCGGAGATCCCCGCCTCTGTCGCTTGAATTATTAAAGGCGCGCCATGTGACTAACACTAATAGAAATAGGGCAGCTGCCGTACGGAGTGCAGAGCGAGGGGCTGTTTCAGGCCATGAAGAACTGAATCACAGCATATGAGAGGGGTGTTAAGTGTTCAGCAGCTCTGATGGGTTTCTGTCTGTCTGTCTGTCTGTCTGTCTGTCTGTCTGTCTCTCTGTCTGTGTGCGTGTGTGCGCAGGAGCCCAGCTCCACCACCTAACCCAGGTAGGCCTGTCTAGCCGCATCAACGGCTGTCCAGCAGGGGGGAGGGCGGCCCCGGGCCAAAACGGTGGAGTGGGCTGGAGCCACTACCACGACGACCATTTCTCTACCGCGGGACCCGACAGAGAGGCAGTGAGTGCCGTGCTGATATTTTCTTATTCCTAATCTCTAGTTCTGTCACTTGTCTCCATTTTCCTGTTTCTCCTTAAAACTGCTGTTAAAAACCTTTCAACTCTTTTCCCCTCCTCTCTTCTTCTGCTTCTTTTTCTTCTCCTTCCCCGCGTCTTCCCACGCTCCTCTGGCTTCAGTTCCTGGGCTGTCCCGACTACTCATCCTCCTCTATCTTCCAGACGCCCAGGGGTGGCGTCAGGGAGCCCTCGGCGCCTCCCGCCCACCTGGAGGCACACGGGCTGGGCTACTCCTCCGCCCCGGAGCCCCCGGACACCTCGCCCACCACCCACTCCTCGGCCTCCCTCATCAAGGCCATCAGGGAGGAGCTCCTGCGGCTCTCCCAGAAACAGGCGGCGGTGCCCAGCTACCACAGCTGAACCCCTCCCCCACCCCAAATAATGCACCAGCCTCCCTACCATTAGTCACCAGTCACACCACTAGCCTGTCTGTTGATGCTTCCCATGGAAGCTACTGACTGTTTACAGGAGAGAAACTGCTGGGTCCCTCTAGACTGAAATAAAAGCCCGGTGGCCATCGGGTGAATTGAAGTGTTATCGAAGCGAATAACAGCGTAGAACTCAATGGAAATGATCGATGTTTTTGGATTAAGCATTTTATGACCGATACGATTGGAGCAGTGGTACTCTACACTACTAGTGATATTTTGCAAAGCCAGACTTCTCCACCAAATAATCCCCCTTCCATCCCTGCCCCGCCCCGAGCTTCGACCGGGGCAAAGTTGTCTGCCAAATCCTGGCCACTGTGGATCCACATTACGCGTTGGTGTTATTTTAGGTGTTGCCGTGTTACTTTCTGTCGATAGCTGTACAATTTGGACAACCAACCACTGGTTTTACTCTCATGCTGCCTTAATTATCACCCTGATTCTGAGTATAAAACACACATCAAGCTGTATATGGGTCGTTTCAGTATCCACCGCTGACGCTGAAAAACGATCCTTGTTTTGTGTTTATTTTCTCATCACCGCACAGGTGTGTGTAGTTCCTATTGTTTATGACATGATGCTGCCACTATGAGCCGTGCTATGCCTTGATACTGTGTTCTGGTCCAGCTGACCCAGTCCACTGTACAGGGCTTCGGGGAGGTCACAGCCAGCCAGCCAGCCAGCCAGCCAGCCAGCCGGAGAGGAGGGACAAAGGGGGCTAGGGACTTATAAGCACTATATGGTGGTTCCTTAGCTGTGACGGTAGCAGAATTAGTCTGGGGTTGTTTTTTTTTCATGAAATTTAGATTTCTGAGTCCGTCTGTCTTAGCCCTGTATTGGTTTGTGTACAACGGGAAGATTAGGCACAAGGAGCGAATAGCCTTGGAATGACTTTAATTCAGACGTGACTTAATGAGCGGTTGTTTAAAGCGCTGGAGAAGACAGTGTTCTGCGAACGAGAGGGGAGAGGTTCAAGAAAATGCATTGAGTTGATATACTTGACAATTGGAAAGTACTGTAAGACGTTTGCGATATGGCGCAGCTCAGGTCGGTCAACATGGGATCCCTACGGTGTTGATGACTAGAACGTCTCGTAGCTCGCGTAGGAGAGCTGTTGTGTTAATGAGGAAATTTTAGAGTTGATTCCTTGACAAATCAGACTCAGATTTATTAAAAACCCTCTTGCTTCAATGTATATTGAGCGGTCGAGTCTGTCGAATGCAGTATTTTAGGGTTACGGTTCTTTTTTTTTTTAATCGCAGTTCAACCCAGCGTTGAGTTAATGTGCTGTATCAATGCAACGTTGGTTTTCCTAATGCGCTTTTGACCGATGTTCTTTTTTTTTTTAATTCTGTTTTAATATGTTCTGCTCAAATTTTGTCTTTGTCATCCCACTGGTTTGAAATATTTGTAGCTTACTTTAGACATGACATGACGATGCTTTGGGGGGGACGGAAGTATTATTTATTTAAGATAAAAATCATTGCAAAAAAACCCTGTTGATTTTAAACACAGGGTCTGTGTCCTCCAATGGATAGCAGTATTATGACGATACATTAAATAATACATGAAACAAACCACAGACGCCGAGAGGGAACTTTCCGTGATCTCCTCTGTTCTCCGTGTGACGTGCCTTGCAGACTGACCTGCAGGGGTTTCAGATGCAGCAGACAGATTTTATTCCTTCTCGTCTTCATCATCCACCCTCATCTCATGTCAGGCCCTGTAGCTTTCTTTGATCACTTTCCCTGGAGACTACCAAGTGGTCATTGGTTATTAGTATGAAGAAGTGTGATAAAAAAGAATTGTGTTTTCTATGCTAAGTAATGGAATCTATCCCAAATTTGTGTTCCTCTCACTCCTTTTCCACCTTTGTTCTGTTGTTTTGTTTTTTTTTATCATTTTCACACTGCCTGCCTCCATCTGCTGGTTTTGTACTGTTATGACGGCTCTCATGTGCTTGATTTTTATTTTATTTTTTTCAAATCATTTCTTTTTTTGTTCCTTTTTTTCTAAGTATTTGTTGGCTGGCCCAACCTTGTGTTTGATTATGTTGCATGTTGTATGTGTGCAATTATTGATGAAATTGTGTTCTGCCCTGTGTTTTTTTTTGTTTGTTTGTTTTTTAATTCCATGAAATACATGAAAATGTCATCTGAATTGTCTTTTCATTTGTCTGATCATTGCCCACTAGCTGCCTAAGAAGTCTAATTCCATTATTGAGAAGTGTAAAAGGCCCCACTTGAACATTCTGCCACAAGGCCTCACAAAATTACGATAAGTGATGATAGATGATTCCCGGTGTGACACAAAAGGTACTGAGCACAGGTCACCGGTGAGGAAAACAAGTTCAGAGTCCTGACAATGTGGTCATTGCATTTCGTTCATAACTCTCTACGGTTCAAAACGAACAACGAGTTAAGCTCATAAATTCATGTATTAAAAGTTGATAGTTAACTATTTCCATATAAAGAAAAGAATAATAATATAATACAACACACAATAGTCGTATATAACAGTTAGAACAATGTGTAGAATACAACTCCATTGTTTATCCTCATGTCAATCTATAACCTGTAGTGGCAGCGGCCTGCCAGCAGGGGGCAGCGCTGCCTCAACAAAACCCCCGTCACGTCACTGTTTCCCCCGGGTCCTGGTTAATAATAATAATAATTATTATTATTATTATGATTATTATGATTATTATGATTATGATTATTATTATTATTATAAGAATCGTCTGAGGAAGGGTTCTGATTAATACGCTCTCAGTGGAAATGACTGAGATTCCGGTTGCCAGGAGCAATGTAGAGTGTACCCAGATAAGTATTTATTTTATACCTTCAATTTCTACTAGAAGTAGAAGAAGTGGCGTTACTTCAATGCGAATATGTCATCTATAATATGTAATCTAAATATATGTTCATGATAAACATTGTACACATACAAAATATATATGTATGTCAGAGGAAATTGCATAGATGACACAGTATATTTCAAATAAACATCTTCAAACGTTCTAACATCTGAATATACAATATATATATATATATATATATATATATATATATATATATATATATATATATAAAATGCCTATAAGTATATATTCTCCAGGAAATATACAATTTAATTTGTATGTTTTTAAAATACTCTAGAATAATACATAATAACATAACATACATAAGAGAAATAATATAAATAAATACAAAATAAAACAAATGATGAACATGCATGTAAATGATAGGTTTTCTTGGAGAAAATGTTGAAATAGATAACACATTGCTATGTAGGCCTATTGCAAAACCGGGAGTCCTTCCCTATATACAGTTCAAATGTAATTCTTAATGTATAACATTCTGTTTTTTAATATTGACATGACATATTGAATCTCTGCAAGGAATATTTCTAGTACTTAATTAAAAAATGACTCAAAATTGTTCATACCCGCAGTATAATCTTTTTCTGTGTTAAACCTTTGACCATAATCTCCACTTCATCAGCAGGAATATCGAACATCAAGTGAAAATCATGGGCATGGATAGAGCACTGGTTTCCACTGTGCGCACTTTAAATACTTGATTTTAAATAGAATTACTTTCTGATTGCCGGAAAACACCAGATTACAGTCATTTTGAGCAGGTTGTAATGAGACACTTCCACACGTGGTGGCACTCTCCTTTCACTTGGGCCTGAGAAGCTGAATTTTGCCAGCAATTACTGTTTTTCCCGTTAAATAATACAAATAAACTTAAGAGCACTCCTCTAAAGAGTTTTGAGAACTCGGCCAAAACTCGGCCAAAGACCTAGAATTAAAAAATGGGATTTATAAAATCAATCAAAGATCATTTGGAGAAATAATGGTTGGCCATTAGCGTGATGCTGTGATGTGACATCTCTAAGTCGTTGTTAATACTTTTGTGTTTTCTTTCTCTCTCTCTCTCTCTACGATCTTCTGCCTCTCCCTAAGCTCTTTACGTCTGCTCTCTCTGCCACTTCCCCATGTCCTGCTCTCCCGTGGCTTGAGGATTACACGGCCATGGATTGAATTCTGAATAATCCGGACATGCTGGTCAGTCGGGGGTGACCGGTAGATTGGTCGGAAATATGAGCAGATCGGGTCAGTTCTGCAGAAAAAAAAAAAAAAAAGGGAGGTGTCAGGCAAGGGAACATCTTTTAATATTCCGGACGTTCCAATCTGTCGTGTAAGCCCACGGCTTTAATCCACACACTTGATTTTTATGTGTTCAGTTTGCTCCGTGAGAACCTCAGCGGTATTAGAACCCACGAGTGGAGATGAGCGGATCGTCTCCCTCTCCTCTGGACCTTATCTGCTGTTGGAGATAGTGGGTTCTCTGTATGTTTTTGGCCTCCATCCAAAATCTCTCTTATCTCCTGTCCGGTCCGGCCCCTTCCCCTAGCCTTTGTTGGGTGTGGACCTACTCACCCCACCCCACCCTACCCCACCCCACCTCGACCCCTCCGTCCTCTAATCCCCGTCTGTGTGTCATCCAGGTCTGGCCCAGGTCAGTCCAGCGGGTTCAACCCCAGCACACCCAAGAGTTAATCTGGATCATGACGGCAATTACCATGCCGGTTGTCCTGGTCATGTGTGGCGGGGTCGGAGGGAGGGGTGAGGAAAACGGAGGGAAAAGGAAGAAGGAGAGGAAGGGGAGGACGGAGGGAGGGAGGTGGGGTATGAATGGTGGAGAAAGCCCAAAGCTTGAGAAAGCCCAAAGCGATCTTTCACTGAGGGAGGAGCTTCAACTCCACCAGGCTGTTATGTCCACTGACCTTGGAATGAACAAAACTCTGAGCGAGGGAGCGAGCGAGCGAGGGAGGGAGGGAGGAGAGAAACAGAGAGAAGGGAGGGAGAGCGAGAGAGGGAGTGAGCGAGGGAGGGAGGGAGGGAGGGAGGAGAGAAACAGAGAGAAGGGAGGGAGAGCGAGAGAGGGAGTGAGAGAGAAAGAGAGAGAGAGGGAGCAGCAGGACAGAGACAGGCGTTCGCTTCACTGACAGGGGTTTCAGCACTGCAGACCTTTTCCCTGCTTTCCACCGCTCCCAATCCGGCTTTGCCTCTGGTGGAAGAGCGGGGCGGGGAGGAAAACCAAGTTAAGAAGAAGTGTGAGAAAATCCTCAAGCAGAAAATCATACCAGACAGACGGAGGGGGTGGGGGGTGAAAGGAGATAGCTGCCTTTTCACTGAGAACAGCTTTGTGAGTACAGTCCGGGCTTGCAAATCTCATGTGTCGCTTTACCGGCTGGTTGTTCTTGTTGCTGTGTGTGTGTGTGTGTGTGTGTGTGTGTGTGTGCGTGCGTGCGTGCGTGCACGCGTGTGTGTGTGTGTGTGTGTATTCAAGCATTGCAATGGCTATAATCAGTCACACTTCAGGAAGTTATGGATCTCTGGACGCGGTACAGGTGTGTCCGTCAACTGACTTAGCATGCATTCCTGTATCTCGCAACACTGTTGGTTACGACTGTGTGTGTTTGTGTGTGTGTGTGTGTGTGTGGGCTTGTTTGTGCACAGTAGTCTGATGCAGTGCTGTAGGTTTGTTGCACAAGGGCTTGTCAAACATCTGACATTCCTTTGGTTACCAGACGGCCAGTGATGAATGAGTCTGCCGTCTATCAGCTTGCGCACAATTATGGCGTCCACTGCGGTAAACAGAGTTGGTGTCGGCGTAGAAAGGATGTTGTTTACCAGCGGCGTGGCTGTTTCATTATGCAACAGCCTCAATGCCGCTGCTGCTCCTACGAATCGATGGCAGCAAGGTAGAGGCTCTGCAGCTCGCCGCTCTGCTGCATCCGGGCGGGGGTTCAATCCTAACACGCTGTCGCGGCGTGCAACTGTTTTGGTTTTGGGTTTTTAGGGTTTTACTAGCTGAGCCAAAGTTGTGACTTTGGACGGTGAACACCTACAAATACCCACCCCCAGCTGTGAAGGTGACCATGGCAGCAGGCGTGGAGTGTGGTAACGCTGTAGGGACACACACACGCGCACATACACACACACACACACACACACACACACAGTGTCGGCAGCACCATCCATGCGGAAGAACTCTGTCAGAAGGTGGGAGATAATTCCCTTCCAACCCGGTTTCTCCTCTTCTCCCTTCGTCGTTCTCTCATTCTCCTGAAGCCACTTCCAGCTGTGACGTCACTGCAGCTGTAACCCCCCCCCCCCCCCCATCTGCTCCGTATTTGGGCCGTTTGCTCATTTCTCAGGCTGACGCTGGCGTCGGGGAGGCAGCGGCAGAGGAGGGAGGAGGGATGGAGGCGGAGGGAAGAGGGGGTGGTTATGAGAGGTTGATTTAGAAGCTAATCCGAGCCGATTGGTAATTGGCGGGCGCAGACGGAAAGGACGCGGGGGGAATATGCTGCTGTGGGGTTCACACCAGTACACACAAATACACATTGGTCGTTGTTGTTGTTGTAGTTGCTGCTAGAGGACGGCGGCGGTTGTACCTCCCTTTGCATGACTCGCATCAGCGCTATCTCTTTGAAATATAGTCGCTGTAATCATATTGTCGGATTGTGTCCTGCTACGCCCTCGTTCCCCCCGACTGCAAACTTCTGTTTTGGTCGATCGAGACCACCGTACTCAAGGTCATGCCGCAGCACTTCCCTCCTTTTTCCTCTCGCTCCATCTCTGTTTTATCGCTCCCTCACTCTTTCTGTCGGAGTAGCATTTATGTCCACTATGAGCTACTGTAGGAGGACAGACTGCGATATTGTACGGTATTGTGCTGTGCTGTGCTGTGCTGTGCTGTGCTGTGCTGTGGTGAAGAGGAGGCAACTCTCATGTGATGCTCACAGCGGAGGGTGAATGGCTGTCATTCATCCGAGCTGCCCCCATCAACCCCATCCCATCTCCAACCTCAGCGACTCAGAGCCGTACTCCAGTTGCGCCGCTGAGCCTCTGTCCAGCCTTAATTTCTACGGGCAGACCCAGTCCCTCTCTCTGGCACCAGCCCTTCACAGAGAGGGGGGAGGCGTGCTTGAGCCATTGCGGAAGCAAGTCCTGCATCAGAACTGCTGATCATCCAGCAACTCGTGAAGGAGATGTCCCGCACAGAAGCAGCGATGCAGCAAGCGTTTCCTTACGTGCATTGTCTCTGCATTGTCTATTATGTCCACGGAGACACTCCGTCATCAAGCTGTGGTCGTAAGAATAAAGAGAGATGGCATTCGTGGAGAGACAGAAGGAAAGAGAGCGAGAGAGAGCGAGACCAGAGGAGACCATCGATGGCGACTCCCATATAGTGCCTCAAACACACAGATTCATTTTACGATTTGGGGAGCTTTCCATCTTCCCGTTCTGCCCACTTAATGTCCAGATGATAACCAGTATAGATAATCCCGTTAAGCCATTGTTTCTCTAATGACTTTGCAGTGCAGAGCAGATGGCCACTGTGGGAGGGGGGCGTTGTGATGGGCCAGACTGTTTCTTGTAAAACAGATCAATACTGTACTCCTGTAACCTGTACAATAACATGAAGGGGCACCAGTTTCCCATCAGAGAGCTCTTTACATGGATCACACATTAAACATGTGGTTAATTATTTAAGATGACACCATGCCCGGAATTAAAAAAGCCCTTGGCCAATTTTCTGCTTTGTTGTAAAGGTATAAGACTTGTTTATATGGATATAAGATTGTTACCCTGTTCCTGTTGAGGGCATGATTAAACAGTACCACATGAATAATTCAGAATCTACTGAGCTCGTATCCTTGGGAAGTCTTCACTGGAAAGTTGGAGAAGACAGTATTTTGTTCAGCTTTTCTTTGATCATTTCTGGCCATCTTTCATAAGACAGTGAAAAGATCCGTCAGTGTCCCCTTGGTTTCCCTCCCCCCCCCCCCCCCCCCCTCTCTCTGTCTCCCTTTTGTTTTTCTTTTTTCCTCTGTCGTCATCTTCTTTTCTTCCCACCGCCACAACATAGTTATATACATTATAAACAAAAGCAGCGGCCGCAGCACTCCGCAGTTATAGAAAACTGAGGAACTCGGTCAACTCTCATTATATTCAAACAATGAGAAAGTGCAGACCGCGCGCCGGTTTAGCTTGGGTCAGTACACGGTGCGCGAGAATTCCATCCAGTCCAACAATTTATCGCTGGTGTGGATCCGGTATTCCTCCTGAGCTGAGGGCTGGAGTTCAGCAAACCTTGTCAGCAGGCATCAGTGCAACGCACAGACCCACGGTGCGGAGGCACGGCAGAAGACAGCAGCACAAGTGAACGCTGTCACTCCTTTCTCTCGGTTCACTGTCAGTCTGTTTATCTGCTTTCCCCGAGCGCTCATGTACCCCCCGGGGACATCTTTCGGGATAGGTTCACTGTCTTTTCAGTCCGGGCCTGTTTAGAAGGTCGGTTCCCATCGTTTATAACTCGTTCCTAGCACGACCTCACTGAACTCACAGCGCTTACGTTCAGACCGATGGAGTAAATGTTTTCGAAAATGGGAAGAGCCCAGACAAGGCCAATAGAGCCTGAATTATTCATGCGGCTCAAATGCACAGTTTGTAACCGTTTTCTATTCTCGGTATAACCGAGACTCTTTTGGCGAGAGACGCGACTACAAACGGCTACAACTACAGCTACTTGTGACACTCCCTACTGGCAACCTGCTGTAGCTAATGTTAATGTTCATCAAATGTGTTACCGTTATCCAAAACATGTGTTGACTTTAAAATGGATTTCCCGTTTTATAAAATACTTTTTGTTAAGGCTTAGGGTCTTGTGCACGTTGATTGCATTTAAGCAAAGTGAGAAGCTGCAGTACAGCGATAGGTTTTTCAACAGTAAAGAGTTCAGGTTGTGCTACGAACAGTTATAAATGATGGGAAGCAACTTTTTAACAAGGCCTGGGTGGAAAAATGGCAAACCTATCTTTTAAAATGAGACTTCTGCGGTTGAGTAGAGCGCCAGCTTCTACCCTTTGTTTTCTGCCACGGATCATCCGTCTTCTTTGTTGGGCTGATAGCCCGTCTGCACTCTGCATTGCTCTGCATTGTACTAGTGTGGGTTTTTTTGGGGGTTTTTTTTGAATTTGAGTTTGGGGCATGAGATTTTCTGTCGTCTGGAAGTCATGCAGAAATTTGCAAAGCCAAGGTTTCTCAGCCAACCACAGACAGAGCTGTGGTCCAGACCACCTCAGCGGAGTTAACAGCCACGCTGCTCGCACTGGAGCAAAACGCTCTATTGGCTCTATTGGGCCACAATACTGACAGTCGTTGTCACTCCTCAGCCTGTATAGGTTTTCATGCAGGTTTTTGAAAAAAGTGTAAAATATGATATATAGAAATATTGAGTTGTAATCCTTAATGTTTATTTTAGTCCCATCTATTAAACTTTGTTTAGCTGTAGTATTTGTTCAGGACAGACATCCTCCATTCAACAATTCACATAAATCGCTTTAACCCTGGTAAGAGTTTTATTTGACAGGAGCCAGCCACGTTGTACATGAGCGTTGGCAGGACTGAATGGCATATGAGCACTCCCAGGAATCTCCAGAAGGGAATTGACACTTAGTTGTCAGGGTGATGATGAAGGGGAAAAGGTCTTTATGCAAATGTGCTACAGCTTCACACCAAGTGCAAATAAGGTTAAGTATAGATGCTTAAAGGCGCGAGTGGGGCAATAAGCATTTGTTATTCCATCCATTGTAGAAAATGGAAAAGGGAGGGGTTTTTCTTTTTTTTATTTCCTTTTTTTTTTCAAAACGATTTTAAATTACAATATATCCTTTAAGGAGACAAAAACGCTCGGACCTTTGTTTGGTATGTTGCCTACGGTAGGTGAAGTAAAATCAACTCAAGTGCATTGTGTAGCCTCTTATCACACACAGTCTCAAAGGGCTTTCCATGCCCACATTCAAAGGAGCTTTTGAATGTGGGCCTGGAACCCCACAACCCTAAGACATCAGGAAAACTCCCAAAGGCTCAGTAGGAAAAATTATCTTCTAATAATCTTACTCAGAGGAAAGAGGCAACGTAAGAAGGATCAATCTTCCAGGATGGCCAGGCGACCAATGACACTCAATCCACAATGAAACCAGAAAAATAGACAGAAGAAGAGCGAAATGACAAATTATCCACTGGAAAGTGATAAAGAAATAATGAGGGACATCAAAAGTCAGTGAAGTGAATACCCACTTGCCAGAAACTAAGGTGCCATCTCTACTAAAACAGTTCTGGTTGTACTGGTGGACAGGGATTGTGATGGCTGGTCTGCAGAAAGTAGTAGGTTTGCAAGAAGCCAGTTCGGTTCCAATCAGGAAGCTGGTCACAGTAATAGCAGCAGAAGTATCCAGGGTGTCGGAGTAGGCAGGTCAACAGGAACATCCGGTAGACTTGATGTCAATCAGAGACAGTATGGACAGAACAGATCACAAGAACCTCAGGGAGGAAAATCCTCGAGCGTAAACCTGGAGTGGTCCCCTCAGCGCCAGGGGAGAACTAGTGCTAACTGACCAGCTTATGTAACGAGTCTAATCCTACAAAGGGTCTGAAAACAAAGAAAGGGGGAAAATATCAGCCCCATCCCTACAGACGCCTGACACTGCGTTAGACGGTTGACCCAGGTTGAACTCATGACTTACCTAATGTGATGATGACTGCATGTTTCACGCAGGATTGCACTGCACTTCTATTTCAGGTCCTTCGCCAAGCTCAAGAGAAACATCTGTTGTAGTTCAGGATCACAACTGTGGTATTTTCTGTGTGGTATTTGGGAGAAAGATGTTTCCAATTTTATAGCGCGTCATGTCGGATGTGTTGCCCACTGCCCTCTCGTGCCTCGGCGTCACTCTAAGGCCTTTCAGGTGTAGCCAATCACGGAATGGTCGAAAGCAATGGCTGCAGGGCACACCAGCGCCTCTACCGCGTCTCTAGCTGTGTGTTTGTGTTTACCTGCTGACGTCTCTGTGACGCTGAGCGGTCCTGCGGGTTTGTAGGCCCGTGAAGTAGGTCAGCGGAGAGTGAAAAGGCTAAAGGTCAGAGGCTTAGGAGCCGCAGGGACGGGCGACCGGAAGTGCCAGCAAGACACTTAAAGAGCAGATACAGGCGGGATAGAGGAGCGGGAGCGAGTCAATAGACTGTGGCAGGTGTGGGTGTGTATACATTTCTGACATACACAAATAGACAAAAAAGTAGATACAGCATATGTGTGTGCGCACGTGTGTGTGATATATATATATATATATTTGACATATATACAGACTCACACAGAGTGCATCGTTTGCCCACGCTGGACTGATCCAAGCTTTCTGGTGCAGCTGTCTCCCCAAGACTCTTCCCCAGTCCCACAGGGATCATCTGTCGGGCAGATGGGACGTCAGTTACACAACAACCAGTGTCACCCCACAACCCTATAAGGGGTTCCTCATGCCAACACAAAAACTCAGTGAGGCTCAACAAGTCTGACAGATAAAGTATATACTGTATAGCTTACTGTAAGTTCATCATTCCGCATCAGTGAGATTAAAACCTCTGAGAACAAGAGACCTGAGAACAAAGTATTTATAGCACGGTACAAATTCAGTTTGATCACAATAAATTATAATTGCGTCTCATACAAAGCAAAAAACAACAACCTGGGATCTGGATAAGAATTGCCCAATAAGCACATAGTCGGTCTTCAAGCAAACACACTGTCAGCAACACACATTTGCTGATGATCTAAAAAAAGTGGGATCACATTTTGAAGAGAAAGGAAGGGAAAAATGTTTGACTGTGACTGTGACGTGATGTGATGAATGTAATTACTCATTATGCAAAGATAAAACAAGTCGTCTCCACATTTAAGCTGCCTAAAGTTCATAACAATGTACCAAAACGCTCACCCCCAGCATAATTATGAATTGTGAGTTTGCTCACATCATCAGAACATAATTTCTAAAGGTTTTCTCAAGGAGATTTGAGCGGCGGTGCCTTGAAATGGTGACATTATCATTTACATACAATGATTATGATATCGCTCACTTCTAAATGAATGCCACCCCCTGTGGTTTTTTCTAATGAAAGGCTGTGGTAAAATAGACAGGGTGTTCTGGGAATGCAAGACACCGAGTGTGATTCATGAACACCTACGCATACAGTATATGAAGCCCTTTAATCTCATATTTGATTCAAATATCAATGATAATTGGAGGTACTTAAAGGAAACAATGAATCATTCTCCCTTATATATGTTGCATAATGGACCATCCCTCTATGCTATAAGTGTTTCTATTTCTAGGCGGTTGTTTCGAGTGTCAATGTGGACCACCTGACCACTGTGTGGAGTCCAGTGTGGTGAGTGTCAAGACCTGTGGTTTTTAGGGAACATGGACTGTACAGGAGGCATTTATTTATCTTTATTGTCAACTGGATTAAAGGAGGTTGGGATGACTGGATGACTGAGCTGGCTGGACCGACTTGGCTTTGGGATTCCTGCTGAGCACTCATGTAGTTTCGACTTGGAAGAATCAAGATTTGTCACTACAACACACACACACACACACACACACACACACACACACACACACACACACACACACACACACACACACACACACACACACACACACGGTTTTTGGGTGGTGGCCAGTGAAATGAGGCCTCTGCATTTTTCCCATCTTGGATTGTCCTTCCTCCGGGGGGGGGGCAGCCAGGAGCAGTGGGCAGTCTTCGTGGACGCGTCCGGGGACCTGGTAACAAGTGTCCATCTCTGGTCAGACGATGGTGATGTGTGCATGTTTTTGGTGGGGGTCCTTACTGATGGTAGATGGAGGAAACCCTATGTGAGCACGGGGGGAACATGCAAACTCCACACAGAAAGGCTCCTATTTGGGAGATAACCCGCTGGAGCATGGTGCCAACAGCGCCCCATTTGAACCCAGGACCTTCTTGCTGTGAGGCAACAGTGCAATGTACTGCGCCACCGTGCCACAGCACACACAGCCAAGAGCACATTGTTCAGGAGCAGGCATAATCACAGCCCCACGGGGAGGACAACAGCAAGATTTTGTTGAGCAGTTATCATGCCATTTCCATAATTCACATGCGTGTGATGTAACTGGTACATTGTCCTGTCGGCTGGCGGCGGTTAGCATGGGCGCGGCCGGAGCTTGTTTTATCCACATGGATAGTTGCCCCGCGGTCAGCGATGAAAAAGATGGAATGGGTTCACTTCAGAAATCTGATCAGAATGGAGGAGATACAAACTGTATGGTGCACCTCTCTAATTGCCTTTATTCTCTGTGATGACATCTCGACTAGATCACTCATCAAAGTGCAGGACTCCAGGGAGCACTGATGCTTTTTGGGCTTGATGCTTGGTGGCTTAAAGGTTCAGGTGGTTACTTGTCAGTTTGTCCGTCCGTCTGTCCGTCCGTCCCAGGCAGCTCTTTCTAGTCTGAAGATCAGCGATGAGTTAGAAGAAGAGACAGGGAATGATAAATTACGCAGTAGCTAGACATCAGCAGTCACCCCCCCCCCCCCCCCCCAAATAACAGCCTCACGCAGATGAGATGAGCCGCTGACAGGGCCACTGTCTGAGGCTGAATGGTGACCATGGCGACGTGTTAAATCGCACCGCAAACAGGGCTGACTCTGGGCCTCGGAGTAGCCCAACCCGCCGCTCCACACCCTCTCTGGAGGAGGAAATGAAAGGTTCGGCTTGACTTTCCCCTGCTGGAGACGAGTGTTGTTCTTTTGGGTGACGTCCAGATTGTACACATGACACACGGGTGATAATTATGTCCCTGCACTTTAAATCCAGCTGTCTGACAATGAGGCCTCGGAGGAGAACGGTACGATTAGATAAAGGACAAGTTGAGTCAATTTCACTTCACTTCCCACTCACTTTCCCTACAACCTGAAAACTAGGAATTTGCAACACCATGGCAACAGGTGACCACCCAAACAAAAGTTTTGATGTGGAGGCTTTTCCAATAGAGATCCTACTCGGTAAATAGACGTGGCTACTGGTGCACAAAGACATCGTGAGTATGACAAAAGGGTTTTCTTTCACGCTGTGTGAACTTGCCCTCTTGTTTGAGCGAAAACACTCTACAGGCTTAAACATGAAATGCTTTTGTACTGAATTCGATTTTGATTTCTTAAGGGGGTTTGAATGCAGCAGTGATAAGCAAGGTGGTGCTTTGCTGACCAGAAAGGGGAAAAGGAGACGGAACAACATGTGAGTTCACAGATCAGTGGTGAAGTCACTCAAAGGCAGCAAGCCAAACATGAATCAGACACACACGCACACACACACGCTCTGAACACTGCCAAGTGCCAACTCATCTGCAGGCACAGAGTGTTCATTTTGACTTTATTTAGATTTACATACAAAATCCACTTCATTTAATTCCATTCCATTCCAAATTTAGATTCAAAGTCTGATTTATCTTTTCTTTAAAAAAAATATAGCGTTTCGTCAAATCTTCCTCTTGGGTTCAATTCATGTTCTAGTATCGATAAGATTACTAAATATCGCAATCTATTGGCGACCAAAAGGAATTGAGACAAAAATGGCAAAACACTTCTCCCTCGTTTCCGCTTTAAACCCTTTTCTGATTCCGAGACAATGGTATCCAGCAGCCTGTTTTCAAAGCCAGCATTGTCAGCAGCAATTGAAGTTACACTGGTGTTTGTGGAATCTGTCATCAGCTGCTTCAAATCCTCAGCTAGGCACTATTGTCTTTGCATGGTTTGAAAACGTTAAAAACTTTGAACACCATGGCAACCAGTGATAAATAAAGCCGGCTCTCACCAACACCAATAATGGAGAGCTGGTCCAATAGACTTGTGAGGGGCCAGTCAGATTGAACTATTACTGTCCTTTTTATTTTTATTTTTTTTTTAATTGTCAACATTTGAGCAAGAGCTTAGAATTCGAGCTTTTGGTAATAAAATCAGTTATTTGTAAAAATGTGTGGCAGCGAGCCATAGAAAACTGCATATGTAGTTGTCGGAAAAACTTGTCTTGTGTTTTTAAGAGAGGTATTTTTTGAGAGGTATTTGAAACATAAATTACCGTGTGCACGTGCAGAGACATGTAATTGCTCATTCACACACAAACAGTGTTGGAGAGAAACGTCCCCTGTATGTCAAAATGGAGTAAATCCAGTTCAAACTAATAGCATTTGTAGACCTATATATTTATACGAACTGGAACCTTGGAAAACCACAGGAGTCTGAGAATAAATTCACATTACACAGCTCTTTGTAGAGATCACAGCCTGTTTAAACTTTTCCATCCCACTGTTTGCTTTAGAATACTCCGCCAGACTCTATGATTCTGGCTTTGCTGCCCGACCGAGTCCAAACTCTCCGCTCTGCAGGTTGAACGCAGTCATATATATCGAGACTTTACTTCTTGAAACCCATCACTCAATATTCAATAGACACCAATCATCACATCCCGGAGAACAAAACTGTTGATTTGAGAATGATTCATGAGAATATGTTTTATAACAGTTTGGTGAGGCACATGAGGCGTTAGGTTTTCCAAATACTTCCTCGTCTCTCGTTGGAATGGTTCTTGAGGTTTGTTTATCCAACACGTGTCACAACAAAAGGTTTCACAGAACTACTTTCGGGACAGCAAGCAAACACCTGAGATCCATGATCCATAGATAATGTTATCCGTGTGAACAGCTCCAAAGGACCTTCCCTCTTCTGGAGGCCAGCTCAAGATGCTCCATCGTTCTGTGGTTCACAAATTCCTTCTATGGATTCTCATCGGGCCATTTCGCAGGAAATGTATTTGTTTCTCGTGGATTTCCTTGGCGAGTATTTTGTGTGGGAGAGGCCCCTGCAGATTAAATGCTATGTATAATTTCGTAGTAATTTTGTGGTGTCGCCCCTGCTGTAGAAGCTCCGTGGGCTGAGATAAAAAGTGGACGTGACACATTCAGCGCAAGGCTGCTTGGGTGTGAGGTCATAGCTCCACTCTGGGATCATCAGGAAAGCTGAACCCTGATGTGATGTTCTGTCCTCGTTTGCTGTAATTGGAAAAGCTGCATTCCCAACAAGTCTGCTTTTCATTTTTTCCAATTAGATACATTTGGCTGCAATGGCGCTTGCAGCAGGAGCTCATTGTGTTTCGTAACTCTTTGGAAACGTGACCTCTGAACTTCCTGAAAACAAAACCATATTGCAAGCCCCAACGTATTCCGCGGCAAACAATGTCGATTTTACTTTTCAACACCGTTGACGCCGATTCAGATGAAGCTTTGGAGCTATGAACAATCCGTGTGAACGGTGAATGGACTGTTTGTGAGTGTGCCATTAGTCCTGAATAAAGGCTCCAACCCCAAGGGCTGATTGTGATCAGGAGAATTCTTGGCACGCAAATGACTCTCAATGTTCCCTTACAACCCAAGAACTCTCAATGGCAATTATACACTCATCGCCCACTTTGACTTAATGAGCGCCGAAAGCAGGGCGTTGGTTCCAAGCCGTTTATTGAATGAACCTCTGTGGTGCGTGACTTGGAGTCATTCTAGGCCTTTTCTCCAGCATCTCGTCCAGATGAGATACCATTTTGTCCTTCTTCCGTTCTCTAGGAAAGCGGTCTAGTTTAACCGGCCTCCACGTTAGTCCTCCTCTAATCCTCTAAGACCCGGTACAGTATCAGCTGGAGGTGCGAAGGTCGAGGGCTTAACGCGGGAGCCTGCAGAGGTGTCAGGAGAGCTTAGAGATGGAGGCCTGTCCTTTCCCTGTGCCTGTGTAAAAAAAAAAAAGATGGATGGCGGGGAGGCTCGGGATCTGACAGCGCCGGTCGCCAGTGGGATGGATGGCGCGCACGAGCCACCAACGTCCCGTCAGAGAGTGGGTGCGCGAGGGATCAGGCGGCCGAAACAAAAGCGCTTCTGTCGGGTCGCAAGATAAGGAATTCACCGACTCCTTCGCCCTTTGTTAGGGCTTGCTGTCGGAGCCGCTCTCCATGTGATGTTTATTCAACACATGGTATTATGTGGAGAATGCTTGTGACTGACGTGTTTGTTTTACGCCATGGTAGGAGGTTTAATGATGACAGTAGCTGGCTCTCACTGGGTGTGTGAAATGTCAATGTGTTTATACAGTATATTCCCCAAGCATCGCGGTGAGAATCCACCGCATGCCCCAAAGTAGGGGGCATCTTGTGAAAACTTTGAAAAACGTTATTGGAGGTTGCAGCTTTTAAAAGGCGCGATCAGCAACATCGGACGATGGGCGAGGAAAAGCGCCTCTAAAGGAAGCCACAGAGACTACACCAACATTGCCAAGAATGAAGTTCCTCCTCCGCGAGGCTTCCTAGCCTTGTGTGAGTGTTCGTCCATGCTTTAACAAACTAAAATGAAAGTTCGGGCATAAAAGGACCGTACTTCAGAGGCGGGGCTTGAGCAGAGATTGACAGCTCTGGGTGTGAGGGACAATTCCTCCTAAATAGAAAGTCCGGGCCAGATTGCTAGTCTTGAGGACCTGAAAACTCAGCAGCCGTCAAGGGTATCAGTGGACTGACTGGCTTTGGTCAACAACGTTTGCAAACCTCCACCGCTCTATCACGGTCTATTTGTGCAACTTAGAATATTACTGATTGCACCTTTTCTTTATTGTTATTGTTATTGTTATTATTTATTTGAACTTATTTTGTTTTGTTTTAACTTTCTTATTTTGCTTGTGTGTGTGTGTTTGTGTGTGTGTGTGTGTGAGTTGATGTGTGCCTATCAGTATTTTAGTGTATGCATATGTGTGCGTGTGTGTGTGTGTGTGTGTGTGTGTGTGTGTGTGTGTGTGTGTGTGTGTGTGTGTGTGTGTGTATGTGTGTGTGTATAAACATTACAAGTTTGTGATTGGTCCCAAGTGTTGTGTGTGTTTAAGTGTGTGCAAATATGTGTCTGTCCTTGTGTTTGGCTGTGTGCATATTAGTGTGTGTGTGTGTGTGTGCAAGGTGGGGTCAGGCCTCCGGGATGAGCTCCCCCGTCCTCCCCGGGCTTTGTGTACGGGCTCCGGTTGAAAAGTGCTCTTTGTGCCAGCCTCAGATCACATGTCACAATATTTGAACAGCTGCAGACCATAGTCGCGCGTTTGACCTTCTCTCTCTCGACAGCCGGAGCGCAGATCTGCCCGGATAAAGGAGAAGGAGAAGTGTGAGAGTTTGGAGCGGTGGGCGGAGGGAGGATTGTGTGTGGGAGTGCGTTGGTGTGAAGGAGAAAGGGAGATGAAGGAAGAGAGGACATGTGTAGGGTTTTACACTTGTCTTCTTCATGACCTCACTCTGCGGCTGTCAGCACAGTTGCCCCGAAATCATTTGAACCCAATGCAGTTTTATTGCTATAGCATAGAGCATGGCATGTGAGATTCAGCTACGATGCCTCTTTTTGGTCATTAAAAAGCCTAGAAGCCAAAAAGGTCTATGGACATCATATGTATCTCAACCTTTTTTCTTCTTTTTGCATTTAATTCTCACAAAGGCTATGAAGTTGGGTTTTGAAAAAACATTACGATTTAGAGATGTCCCCAAAACTGTGTAAGGGCCTAATATACCGTACCTTCCGCACCCGCGTAGCCACGAGGGTCCGCGTGACGTAAATTTGATCCACTGGTCACGTTCCCGTACCTCCTAGATTTTGTGACCGAGGGGACTGTATGCACCCGCAAACTGCGCATGCATTGGTGATGTGCTTTGGCAGGTTTGTGAAACACTATACAGACAGAACGGAATAAAAAACGAGTTTGCCAGAAAATAAGCTGACAATCACTTCACGTAACATTAACCTTCTGTGTTTTTTTGCCGAACATTAGAATAAAATACATTCGCTGTCACTCAGAAGTGGGGAAAAACCTGCTCGGCATTAACCAGTTTCCGAAAAATACAGACCACCAAACACAGTTAGTTGCTCGTTGCTCAGCAACGAGAAACTAACTGTGTTTGGTGGTCTGTATTTTCACAGAGTTTTTCACAGAGTTTTTCGGAAACCGGTTAATTCCAAGCAGGTTTTCTCCACTTGCGGGCGACAGCGACTATATTTTATTCTATTGTTCGGCAAAACATGGACGCCTGCGGTAAATTTAGATTTTCAGTGCACCTGTGTGGAACAGACACGTGCAGAGGAGGGGGGTGGGGGCTGAGGGTCCCCGAGCACCTGCCCCTTGATGCCCCATGACGCCCTTTTCATCAGGGGTTAGGGGTTTTTTTCAGGCGTGACTGGGCATGGAGGTAGTGGATTGTCTGGGTAAGATTTGCCTATTCATGAGGAACGTGTCCTTGGGTGCCCGTGACCTGTGCTCCGCTGTGCGTCTCCAGGGCGCTCCGTTTCCTTATGGAATGAAACTATTGATATTACATTTATGTGCAGAACCACGCCTGTGTCCATTTTGGATTATAATAGAGCCTTAAGACTCAGTGTTCAGTGAGAGAAGCAATAAGGTTGGGCACCAATAATGGTCATCAACTGTAAGAACTCACATCGGGATATTTCCCTGACAGCCTCATCCAGGGCTTTTCATTCAGCCTGTCCAACACAACCAGTCCAATGATGGCTCATTGGAGGTTGTTGTTATGGTTCGGTCTGTGCATCTGATTCGTGTCCTAAGCAAATCCTAGGAGGTAGAATAATGTTTTTCAGTCATGAGATCGCCAGCACAAATGAGTACCGACAATATAACTACACTTTTACCTTGAAGATGATGGTTTGGTCGTGTCTTTCGCAAAGAGAGACTCTTCAGTCGTATCCGCTCCAAGGCCAGATTTCATGATGATTCTTCTCCCTCAGCAGCTTCCCTCCAGGTCTTGTTGTGATATTGACTCTGGGAGAGTAAATCCTGACCATGGGGTCAGACGGTGGATGGCTAGGCTGGAGAACCACTAGAGAAAGGACTTGCCGGAGAAAAAAAAACATTCCCCCAGGGACTACACTACAGGGAGTGATAAAGCCCTTTATTCGGCATAAATGAGATCAAAGCCTCATTTAGACCCAAGGATTTTCGAGCACTTTTGTCTCTAGGTCACGAGGATAACGGTGGGTACGGGGGAAGAGATAAGTTGCACTACTTCTCTTGGCTGAAATATTGTGTAAAGGCACCGCAATCGCACTAACTGTATATTAGCCGGTTTCCCTGCTTGGAGATGAAACAAGATGATTAATGTAATATACAGGATGATTCTTGCTTCAACTTTATCCTATGATTTGTATATTTTTAGAAATGTGGCCATTTTTGTATATTTGGCTTTTTTGGGGCATTTCTGGAAATCTTGCTATTTTCTTTGCTTGTTTTTTTAATTTGGCTACTTTTTGGAAATATAGCTTTTCCTCTGTTTGTGTTTTTAGTTTTGGGGCATTTCTTGGAAATTTGGCTGTTTTTTGGGCTTTTTTTTTTTCGTATATTTGGTCATTTTATATATGTAAATATTTCTTTGGTTGGTTTTGTATATTTGGCATTTTTTTCCCAGACTATTTGTCTGACCAGCAATGCACCAAGTGTTACAAATTCCTTGTTTATAGAAATGTACCTGGGCATTTAAACAGATTCTGACTGAAATTCTAGAGAAGAAGGAAAGGATATGTGTTTGAAGTGTGGGTCTGGGTGTGAAAGTGCTGGTATCAGTGCGTTTGTTAACTGTGTGTGTGTGTGTGTGTGTGTATGTGTGTCTGTGTGTGTGTCTGTGTGTGTGTGTGCGCGGTGTGCGTGTGCGTCTCTCTCTCTGCGTACCTGAGCATCCCCGCGACCTGTGACGTCGAGTGAGAACAGCATTGGTTTCTGTCCTTGGGCTCAGTGATGCTGAACACTGCCATCATGGCCGCCATGTATCAAGTTCAAACATGGACTGAAACCATGACCTCAGCGCGTAGAGGAATTCCCAAGGCGATATTAGTTGATATGTCATGTAATTAAAATGCGAAGTCGCAATGGGGCCGCTTGATGATCTCTGCTGTTAAAATCAACAGCGCAGGCTGGATCGTGTCTTCCAGATTAAAATCAAGGTCGAGTTCCGAGGTCAAGCATTCGGAACCGAGAACATAAATTCAGCTTAGATAATATGAAAATGACATGTTAAATGTTTGCTTGTGACTAGGGACAACTCAAGATTTTGTGGGGGAGGTTTTATCACAGCATCCATTTGGAAGCTCGCTGTTTGAGTTCTGCATCGTCTAATTGTCTCGAGGCGGTAATGAAATATCTTCACGCAGGGTTGTGCTCCCTCAGCATAACTGATTACAGTGAGCACACGCTGGCTGGAGAACAGCCCGGTCAGGATTTTGGGAATGTCACATTGTCTTAGTAACTTAGAGAAGGACAGAGATAGAGAGATTGTTGTATTTACATATGTCTATATTTATGTCTACATTATTTTTTTATTGCAATATCTACATTTTTCTATTTTTGTTTTAGGTTAGCTTTACTAACTATGTACATCTGTATGTATATTCACTTAGTTATTTATATATATATTGTATTTTTTATTTTATTATTATTATTATTATTTTTTTTTTTGTTTATTATTTGTTTATATTTTTTACAGTATATTAAAATGTTTCTATTTTTATTTTTTAGGATATCTTCACTTATATGTCTATGTATTTTTAACGGCAACATTTAGATTTTTCCGTTTTTAATTTTAGGTTATATCCTAAATTCTTTGTTTTAGGGTTAGGGTTGTAAACATATGTTTCTCATGCCATAAATCCCAAGGAAAGCAGGGAGATGATGATGATGATGATGATGATGATGATGATGATGATGATGATGTGGGACAGAAAGGAAAAAAAAGAGGGGAAAAGATTTGAATGGGAGTGATAGAAATAGGGAAAGTGGGACAACTTGGCAGTGGCGCAGGTCACAATTCAACGTCTGGGTTAAGTCAAGGCCAAGATGTCAGAGTCAATAGCTCTGCAGCAGAAGCGACGCCTGGAAAATACTTTAGAAACACTTAGAAAACTTTTTTTTAATTTTTTTTTATTCCTGGCGCAAAGCGTACCAAGCTGCTATTACATAACCACACCCAGGACACAGGAAGAGCTTAAATATCTTCAAAAGTAATTAACGAGATTGAGGGACGGTAATGCTCGCCAAACTATGGTGTAAGTCCATTACAAAAAAATAAAATAAAATACCCGGCCGAGAACAATAAAACAAATGAGGTCATTGATAAGTGTAATTTTATTTTAGTGTGTAACCCGTCTAATTTCAAATAATTCAATATAATTTACCTTCTCCATCTTTGTGTATCTGACATGACTTTATTTCATGTGGAGCTTATTAAGATCAGATTACACTTTTAAGAGGTTAGTCTCAAACAGTAGACTTAGAAGCTTCGACTTAGCGTCTGCATTACAGATGATGGAATTTTTTAGTACATTATTTATGAACATCAAATGTGTGCATTAATGTGCATTTGTGTAATAAATTTATTATTACATACTGTATTACAGATGTATGGGGTTAGATTTTTATTTCAGACCTCAACTCAATGTCAACAACTTTAGCATCTAGGATTTGCAGCAGGGATTTTTGCAGTTTAACCCTATCAGGGGTCCAGCCCCATTGTCCATTTATTGTTAATGAAAAACTGATGTCAGTAGTCTATGGATCTCATGCATCCGCGCACTCACAGACAAGATGAATAGAATGTGTATTTGGGGTGGTCCCGACATGCTGTCGTCCAAGTTTGATCCAGATCAGTCCATTATTGTGGAATAATTTAGTAATAAACTAAAAAAAAAGGGTAAAAATTGTTTTTATTATTGCCACAACACATGCCGCCCAAATGACGGCTCGCACAGGTCCCATTATAGCATTGCAGTCTAGTGATTGGTCAACAACCGGGTCCTCACCAAGATGGCGGCATGTGGAGATGTGACTGATGTCAGAACTTCATGGATGTCATGGATCCGACGACCCCACAGACAATCTGAATAAGATGTGTATTCGGGGCAGTTCCAACATGGCCTTGTTCCGGTTTTATCCAGATCAGTTCCGTATTGTGGATGGAGTTTGTGATCAACAATCACTATCACTATCTCAACTTCTGCATCATTGAATACACTGGAGGAGATAGCCAGGACACCGGGCTCACCGCGGATCGTTGTCGGCTCTGGCAGACGGCCTTGTGGGATCCAATTGGCCTGCTTGCTGATGGACTTTCAGACGAGTGCAATTTATCCTTGTTTTTCGTCTGATCGTAATTATCCATGTGTGACAAAGTGAATAATCTGTGCAACCTGCAGATATAGTTGCGATTGGACTTTCACTAAAGGAATATAAGATACTAACTCTTAACTATACTAAGTTACAAAGTGACAGGTATTATTTTACTACTATTAACCTTTATTATGTTTAAAAAAAAATTGTGAAAGTATTACCAGAATTCACTTGGATTAAACAAAGCGCAGCGTATTAAACATTATAAATCATAAATATATATGCTTCTGAGGACAACTAAAACACACCAGAGTAAGTTAGAATAAAAACCCAATAATATCAGTGTCAGAATTTATAGACATTCCAGAGATATTGATGTATACAAATCCCTGAACTATAATATGTAATATATATATAATTACTGGTAACAAGGGAACGCGTATGTGTATGTGTTTTGAAATATTTTCATTCTTTTAGTGTTTTTTGTGATCACGATATTGATTAAAATAATTGTGATTTATTTTAGCCATAATCACGCAGCCCTACTTCAGAATGATAACTGCTGTTGCAGCGTAGGAAACCCACCTACAGCCGCAAACACCTTTACACCGTACACATTACACTGTCACTGGGCTGGAATAAATGAACTGCTTCAGTCACAAAACACACCAGAACTGAGAATCAAAGCACACTCGTATTGCTGCGCACAGCTTTATTTGATTTATTATAATTGAAAGTTGACCGCTTACTGAGATATTGTACATTGTGTGTGTGTGTGTGTGTGTGTGTGTGTGTGTGTGTGTGTGTGTGTGTGTGTGTGTGTGTGTGTGTGTGTGTAAAAATAGTGCATTTAAAGACGTACAGTGTGTATGCATGCCTTTCTCCACGTCAGCGACATATCAAATGCTGTCAAATAAAAAAAGAACAAAATGTGATTAAGAATAAATGTTATCCATTGGAACCCTTTGCTGCCCAAGCATTTACTCTAAGAGTAAAGTAAATGTAGACATTGAGTTATTTCCCCTTATAGCCATCGCAAGGACAGCCATACTGGTCCCGGATGCCAAGGCTCTGCCGGAGGTCAGGGTCGAAGGTTCCGGCTTGTGACATCTGACCCTCTTTGTCTCTAGGAAAAGGCATGAATTATGGTTTACTGCTTTAGCAGTTCATGGACTTGCGTGTGAGAACCTGGGTCCAGCCGCGGGCCCCGAGCCGCGCCCTGACCACCGCTGCCGCCACCGCTTGCCATCACGCCGGCCCCCAGAACTGAGGTCTCCCGAACACATCATGATATATTTAGTCCGACCACAGACGGGGCCAGAGCTCCAATTGTCCGCTCCACTCGCCACTCGCTGTCTGTTCGTCTTTGTGACTGTTGTTTCTTTTGGTTTCCCCTTTCCGAGGACTTCTTCCATTGCTGTGACCTTGACGTTGCCCCCCCCCCCCTCTCTCTCTGTCTCTCTCGCTCCCACTTCCCACCTTGCTCAGGGGTGGGGGGATAGGGCCAGCTCGGATCAGACTGGAGTTGATTTATGGAGTGTTTTTGCAGGGTTAGTCCACCCTTATTCTTGGAGGAAATGAAATGTTCAAGTTACAGCGCTGGCCGGGCATACGTTACTCAAAAACACAAATGCCTTTTCGGAGAGAACTCATTCAATATGCGCTATTGAACTCTTAAGTGGTCCCCCCTCCCCCCACCCCTCCTCTGGTCACTTTTGAAATCAAACGTCTGAACAGTCGCCATCCCTCTGAAAGCTCTGTGGGCGGTGTTTACCTCCGAGATCTGGGGGGAAGAAAACAAGTCACTGATGGCGGTGGTGGTTTGCTCGCTCGCTCCCAATCCAGATGTCACGTTTAATCCCAAACACGGTTAATAAGAATAGCAGCGAGTTCGAGTTCAATGAGTTCGAGTCGGAAGACAAGGAGCTGTCGACTCGTATCAAGGAGCAGCGAGGGAATCTAAAACCTGTCGGCCGACACGGAGACGTCGGCAAAAAGGAGCAAACGACGTCTGCGCGCTTGAGGCTTGAGCGTATTCTTTGTTTGTTTTGTTCTCTGACGGCTCATTGCACGCCACGCTGCCAGGGAGGTCACCTCAGATCACGACAGGGTGCCTGGCAACTCTCACGCACCTCCCCTCCTTTACACGAAATGACTGAGCGATTAAGGCAAGCGATTGGGCAGCAGGATTTCAGAAACCCACCACTCAAGCCCTTTGGCTTTTAAATCTGCATCTGCCGCCATTGTCTCAAACATTACAATTGACTGTGGTATTAAGTAAAAGCATGTTTAAAACTTGTTCCGTGTCTGATGTTGATGTACGTCTTGTGGCTAGCGTTTCTATATGCACACATGGCCACGGTATTTAGCGCTCATGTACATTCCAAATTCATAGATGTCACGTTTATTCATTGCGTGGCCTCCACATATGATGGTATCATGCATTGGTAGTATCTCTCTCTATTTCTCTCCCCCTCTCTCTCTCTCCCTCTCTCTCTTGTCCTCTGGTGTGCCAGTGTTCACTGGCCTGTGAGAGATTCCTTATGGGAGGCCGTGTCCATGATGAGATTACATATTACGACCACTGCTCCCTTCATCATCATCATCATCATCAGCAGCATCATTTTTATCATCATCATGTCCCCTGCCCTTTTCAAGTTCAATTTTATGCTCACTGGGAAGATTATGACATCATCCTAGGTCATAATAAACATTTTACAATGTTCAGCACCCTCCCTTTTTATCCCAGACCTGCCAGAAAGCTGGGTTGAATTTTGAACTTTTACATCCCTTCAAAATAATTAAATCCCTTGATGCTGCCTTCCGTAACGAGTTTGAGGGCAGATGGAGAGACCTACCACAACTTCAGAAATTTTAAGTAGTCATTGCAACGTACTTTGGGAAGAAAATGAATTCCAACGGCATTGAAGCCGTAAGCTTGTCAGAAATGAAAAACATCTCCCTACTTCCAGTTTCTGCCGGGGTCAAGGAGGATGGGAGGCTCGAGTGACAGGGGCCGTATGTTTCATTAACATCGCTCACATTCCTTCTGCCCAGTAACAGCATTAGACGAAGAAGAAGAAGAAGACGAAGAAGAAGAAGAAGAAGAGGAATAAATGCTTGCATTATGCATAGCCCAGGCTGTCCTCGGCAAACCACATTTAGGCTGTATCTCTGGAATCGGCAACAGCCCTACCTGGATCTGGGATACCAGATCCAGATCTAGATGGATCTCCATTCTAGAAACACCATTTTCTCTGGTTCCGCATCACCACCTTCTATAGCTGAGATGAATTCACCCCAAGAGGTCACAGGATCGCTGAGCGGCCCAGGTGACTGCCACCGCCCAGGATGAATCGGAAGCCATTGTTGTCGCCGTTCACTCGCAGATAAGCTGACAAGCCGACAAGCCGCTTATTGGTGCAAAACAAAAATGTCTGATGATCCTATACTCCTCCCATCTTTGGTTGACTGGGTCTACTGACCGGGCCTTTGGCCAGGGATGAAAGTGAATTAGACAGGGAACCCACTTTCCCCTCAAGCTGGCCTCAAAATACTCAAGTCCTCTTTCTGAATTCCCTTGTCGGTCGACATGAGCAGACAGAGCAGTTTATTCCTCCTGGGTCGCCACCTCAATCGCGCTTCAATCGCTGCTGCTTGTGTAGTTAAGTCAGGGTCTGTGAAAAAATATATAACAACCACTCTCATCATAAATGCGAAATGCGGGACTTCTGCCATTTAACAGCGTTGCTGCGACACCTCATTGGTTTCCTCATCATTGCATTTGTTTTTGCTAGTTTCAAATGTGCAGTCATTATCGCTCCAGTACCTTCTCCTTTAATATAATGTTGCATAACATGTTTTTATATGACGTCGCGCATATTGTGCATGTTTTATTACACAGGGATTGTTTGCCTTTGCACTCTGTGCAGAATATCACACATCGCTGAGAGCAGCGAGGGATCTATCTGGTTTCTCCGGCGCTAAAAATAGCCCTTGAGCGCTGCTCTGGCGGTGGTGGTGGTGCTGTGGCGGGCCAGCGGGTCAAGCTGCCACATAAGGAAGCTCTGGTATGTCTTCTAACTGCCGTGTTATTTCTGCATCCCGGCCACCGGCATCTCGCCATCTCGATGAGCCAAAGCACATTTTAGTGCGGGGCTAAAGGCAGTGTGGAGGGTGACAGCTGAGCCAGTAGCCAGGCCTGTCATCCCAGTCCAGTCGGTCACTTAACCATCGACAAAGTCAGCCAGACAACCAGCCTGACAGTCAGCCAGTTCAATCAGCCAGTCAACTGGTCAATCAGTTTTAGACTGTTTCTTGTTCTGTCCATTTTTCCATTTTTGGCTCGAGTCGACCAACTCAAATTTCACTCAAATCCCATTTCTTATCTAATAACACTCCTTTTGTCGCTTGTCTTTGCAGGCAGCCTGAGTGAGGATCCCTCCTTTTGTCAGCACAGTGGGCGTGTGACATCATCTCTGGGAGGCTCCCCACTCCCTCTACCCCCCCCTCCCCCCTCCTCGCTCCCTCCCACTCTCCAGCGTCCCGGCCAATCAGCATCCAGGAGTTGGGCGGGGGGGTGTCCCACGGTCACGTGTGAGAATCCCCACCGGTCCCGGTTGCCATGACGACATGCACTGGTCCAGGCAGCATCTTGCTGTGGTGAGGAGGGAAAAGGAGAAATAGGAGGGAGGACGGAAGGCAAGAGAGAGAGAGAGAGAGAGAGAAGGGGAGGAGGGAGACGAGAGGGAAAAAAGAGGAACACCTTGGCTCTTCACTTGCCGCCGGTTCTCCATCCGTACAGTGAGTACTCCTCCCTTTTTCTTTATCCTCCATCAGCCGTATCATCCACAGGCCGGACATGACACCGGGGCCATTGTGGTTTAGTCTTGGACAGCGCTGCGTGGAGGATCATTCCGCCTTTAAAGATTTTGGCACTGACATCATGCACACGGGAGCTCCTTTGTTTTGTTGGGAATGTGAGCAGCCTGCCATACCTTGGATAAACAAGCCTTTGTGTCTGCGCCCGTCAGTCAGCTCCCATCGATCCCCCCCGAAAGGTGTCACAAGCCCGGGAAGGCAAGCATAGCGATGTGTCTTTTAAAATCTTCCCTCCTAAATCTCCCAAATTGCTTCCTTATGTAGCTCTCGAACGACTCCCTCTCTCTCTCTCTCTCATTCCTCCCTTCATTTGAGTCAGCCCCTTTGTGTTTTTTTTTAAATTAGAAAACCCAACTGGGTCATAGGTTGTACTCAATTGTAGGCTCAGTGGTGTACTAGTCAAACTAAACGCGATTAGTTTTTCTACACGTACTGCTTCCGCTGTGGAAAGCAGTTTGAGGTTTTAGGCTGAACAATATTAATTGTGTTCATAGCTATGTTGACATTGCCATGATATGACCATTTAAATTTTCAGTTACTCTATTTTCATTATACAAAGCCATAATTACACATGTGTGTCACTGTATAAGCTCTAAATGTAGAGTATGTTTCGTGAGTGCCTCTTTTTTTACTCTGGAGACTACCTTCCAGAAATTGCTGGCCTATTACGGACTTACAGTGCAGTCCCGCAGCAGCACAGCAATCTAAAATTTCTCTTCGCTATTCAGGAGAAAGTCTATGGTTGTTGTTTTTTTTTTTATTGTTATGAAGCGTGATGGAGAAAATACATACCGTGGCTTGGAACCCAGTCCTCAATCACATACAGTAAATCCTAATAACAAGCATATGTGCAAAAATTGTTATTTCATTTTTTTTTGTTATTTAGACATTCTTCACTTTGCGCCCATGCTGCACTGTACTTATTTGAGGAAAACGACATTTAACAGTTCAACCGACTGTGCAAAGCCTATTTACGATCACCTGTCATGATGCTACGCTACCCCTTTTCTCAGCCCTTTACTCATTTCAGGTCTGGAACACGCTCTTTGCATTCTATGGCAGAGCACTTCACACATCAGTTGTCAAGTGACATACAGTCTGCTGAATAGACCTTGGGCTATCAAGTAACGCTGCAAGCAGCCGTCCCCGTTGCGATGCAGCTGCACTGGTCCATGCGTCGGATCTAAATGGTTCTCCTTCAAAGGACTTCAATTCAAGTTGAAGTTCACTGAGCATGCATGACAGGGAATTTCAAACGCTCTGTGTCTGCGTGTCCTCTATCTGCACCACGATAGGAGGTGGGGAGAGAGGACGGCGTACGCCCTCCTAGAACTGCTTAGAGAGTGAGAGACCCCCTCTAATGTGCAGAGAGCTGATAGTGTTTGCAGGGCTATTTGTGAATATCAAAGCTCTATCTCAAGTGGTCACATTTCGGAGTTGTTGTTGCTGTGTTTTGTATGGCTCGGGGTCCATGTTGTGAGCCATGGCACATTTGCAAAACGCCAGTGACTTTGATAGTCAAGCGGGGCTCTAGTAAAGCATGTTGTTGGATTTTTTTGGTCTAAAAAGTCAATGCAGTCAGACTATTTATATGCCATTAGTAGGTTAGTTGGATTGGTGGTTTCCTCTTAAAAAGCTTGTTCCTGGAGTATGCTGTAAAGTACGGGAGGCGTTTTTATTATAATTATTCTGTGGGTTGCTCTCTTAGACCCTCTTGGCGACAATGCCTTGCCATATGAACATGATCGTGGAAAACATGCTACATTTAATATATCCAAAGTCAAAGTTATATCTAAAAAAAAAAAAAAAAACAGTCCCAGAACGACTTGGGGAAACAGCTTACATTTTTATTTTCACTTTTTTTTGGGTGATGACGGAAAAAAAAAAAAGAAAAAACAAAACGGACAGATCCAAGAAAGAAAGAAAGAAAGAAAGAAACAAACAATAAGTGATATATTAATCATCAATCCATGTACTTTATAGACCACCATAGCCATAATAAAGCAGTAATTACGTCCAGTGACGTGTGGTGGCCTCCTGCCTTCCAGCCCAGCGTCACATTTGCAGCGACCAATAGGATTAAAATGAGCTAAAACACGCACACTCACACCGAGGAGCGGCGGGGGGGGGGGGTCGATGAAAACATTCCAAACGCAACGTCGATCTCAAACGATTCAATTGACTTGTCGTGACGTACTGAGTCTCAAGCGTGGGTCGTGGATGGATTTCGATTTAGCCAAGCGACATTCTACCCTTCCGAGAAAAACGCTGCTATTCGCCGTGGCGGCCGGGCTCTCCCCCCCCCCCCCCCCCCCCCCCACCCCCGCCGCGACGTCGAAATGGTTCCGTCCGATTCTTCCCTGTCAGTTTCAAGTTGCGCCTTCCCGGCGGAGGTCGACCCGCGGAGAGACGCCGAGACCGCGGCGCGTTCCCGGAGCAGTTCCCGGCCCCCGCGTGGGCATGGATGTATTACCGAGCGAGGCGGATACATCGTAGACGTGCTTCAAAGGTAAGAAGTTGTAATGGTCCGTACTGCTTGGCAAAAAAAAACAAACAAACAAACCAAAAAAAACACAAAACAACCCAAAAACAGAACAACAAAAAAACCTCGCGGTGTTTGCTGGGGTCTCCGGCACGTTTTTGGGGGGACGTCACGCTTCGGTGCCTCTCCCGTTTGGGAACAGGAGTCCACACCGCGGCGCAACGTTCAGTTAAATCGTAACCGGGGGGAGCGACGCACACCTTGTGATATCGTGCTGGATCGGTGCGAGTCCGTCGACAATACCTGTTTGTGATGTAAGAGCGGCGGCCGAGCGTGGGTCCGATGGAACCGCCTGTGGAACGCTTGAGTGATGCGGCTCGTTCGGTTGTCTGGCGTCCTGGAAATGCATCATTATTCCAGTGGGGTTTTCCCCCTCCGATTGTTTTCTGGTGTGTGTATATATATACATACTATACTGGAGGGTCGTAAACACACACATATATATATATATATATATATATATATATATATATATATATATATATATATATATATATATGTTTACGACCCTCCAGTTAATGACATGCCATCAAATAAAGTGCGTTCTCTCTTCCGATCTTACGATTGCACATCTCCAGGTGTGCCTCCCACACGGGGCTGGGAGTATCGGTGGGCAGATAAATCTTCCAACCTTCTTTTTTTGTATTTTTAATTTGAGCTTGCATGTGTTCATTGCACTGTTTATACTGGGTATTTATAACAGTCTTGCCGTTGCAGAAATGACTACCGAGGTCGGAATGTGGTTGGCGTTAAAGGGTTTTTGCGAGGCTGAGTAACTGTCATGTCCTGTCTGGATGTTTTTAGGGGTAGCCTAATGGCGTGGGTTATTTTTATGCCGAGATGTATTATTTCAACATTTCGCTATGCTGCTTTTCGTCGAAAGGTCGAGGCATTCCTGCCACTGACTTTTGAGAGCTGCGCTATTGTGTTGCTCTTTCGCAAAAGTCCCTTAAAACTAACCCCGAAAGGAATTCTTCCATCATTTCTCGTTGTAGAATAAATTAGAATTTATAGGCCCACTCTCTGTTGCCCAGTTTTCTTTGTCAAAAAAAGACCTCCCGACCTCAGGCATCTATAAAGATGCCCCCCCCCCCCCATCCCCAATGTTGTAAGACTCAACAACACAAAAAAAACCTCAATTTTCTCTTCTTGACCCACATTCGGCCATGCATCACTGCTTCAGCAGAGAGAAGGAAGAGGGATCTGACCTGATGGACATTCCCCCCCCGGACAAAGAGTCTCTTCCCCTGTCTCTATGGCTCGATCTGGCGCTCTTTGTCACAGTGATTGGTGGTTGTTCATCCGAGTCATCCTTTGCGTTTCATCTGCTATATTTTATCTTCCAGCTGCGTCCACTCAAACGATGCTAGACCCTTCTGAGGTTGCTGACAGACAGACGTTAGTTAGTGCTTTGCGATATCATACCTCTCCGTTTCCCTCCCGGGAGAGCAGGATATAGGGAGGAGGGGTAGGAAGTGTGTTTGTTGGCTGACTTAGCCAACATGCCAGATGACTGGATTTCTTTGGGTGCGTTGCAATGTTATTTCACTACATATATGTATTCTCGTATGTATATCTATGTGACAAATAAATAATCATCTTGGTTTGGCTCCAAACAGAGATTATGAGGAGAAGTGTGGCCTGACTTGCTTGCTTTATCCTCTGGTCTATACTGTCCTTGGTAAGTGGGGAGGTATTACAATGGTTATTTAGGTGGCAAAACTCCATAACACAGAGGTGATACTTATGCATGCATCTCATCACCTATCACCACTACCTAGAAAATTCATTAGTCTTTATTTTGGACATTTGGATATACTTGGATATTTGCTGGTATGGGTAAAGCAGTCTTGGTCACACTGAGACTACATACTGCCATTGGGAAAGAGTGAGTTCCTATTTAACTGGTGTCCCCATGGTCCCACAAAGAACCTTGGCGTCACGAAACAACGCAAGATGAAAGGGAGGAAGGAAACTCTGTGAAGTTGGCTCCAAATGTGTGATGAGCAGTTGGATGTGCGCGAGCTGTCACGTTTTATCCACAGTTTGGGCTTATTGACTCATCAGAAGTGGGTCCGACACAGATCACTGCCATTGGTGCGGTGTGCTCTGTGCCCTAAAAAGGAGAGATGTCTGTAATTGAATTCCTGCGGAGTGCTGTTAACCGTTGGAGGTTTATGTTCTGCAACCGTCTATTATTGAAAGGAATTCAATTTATTCAGCCAACTGACAGCCAGCAACCATTTGAAATGTTTCCTTTTTTGAACAAGATCACAATGTTTATTCTATTCATGGGTTTTGTGCCAGCCCTATCCCATGCACACCGCTCTGTGCAGATCGTTCTTGAAATCGTTTAACTTTTCATTATTTCTAATTCATGCTTGCGATACTGTCAGGTGTTTGAAAGTAAAAAAAAACAACAATAAAAACAAAGCAACAAATAAAACGTGTTTTTGCATGCAAAACATGATGTTCAAAAAAATGTAATAGAAGGTTTAAATATTCATTTAGAGTTTTAAATTTTATATTTTTAAGTCACCTTTCTATGTAACATGGGCTTACATGATATACTTAATCATAATGAAGCTACTTAGTACTGTATGCATGTCTGCAATAAGCTGTCATCTAAAATAACTAGACAACATAGGGAAACCATTCAGTTACTGTAGATGGCATTGTCTGTATGCATTTCCTAAAAGCCTGGACATTTGGGTATGAGGGCTATATTTAAATGGACCTAGCTTATTATAGGATATGTGTGTAAACACAAGACCTTTTGAAGATGTCCTGTGGTATCTGACACCAAGACGTTAGCGGCAGATCCTTTAAGTCCTGTAAGTTGTGAGGTGGGGCCCCCATGGATCGGCCTTGTTGTTCCAGCACATCCCACAGATGCACGGATTGAGATCTGGGGAATTTGGAGGCAAAGTCAACACCTTGAACTCTTTGGTGTGTGTGTGTGTGTGTGTGTGTGTGTGTGTGTGTGTGTGTGTGTGTGTGTGTGTGTGTGTGTGTGTGTGTGTGTGTGTGTGTGTGTGTGTGTGTGTGTGTGTGTTCTTGAATTTGACCAGGAAGATGATAATTGCAGGGGAAAATGGGGACGATTATTGGATTGAAAAGACTGAAAACACATTGAATTGTTGAGATTTCTGCATAGATAGTTTTGGAAAATAAACATCTCAACCAATGTTCTCAGCTGAATTTCAGCGTATACCCCCTGCCTCTTCTGCATGTATGTACAACTGCTGTCACAAACTTAATTGGAAATTGTTTTGCCATGGCTTTGCAACCATTTTCTGAGATCAAAGGGCCTACTGATCAAGAGTTTAACCTCTTGATCAGTTTTCCCGAGCTGCACTGAGCTGCCAGGTAGATGGGTCATTTTGCCCAAAATATATTTCACTGCTGTTTAACAAGGTGAAAGACAAAGCTGTTGAACAAAAATTGCATTGCTGAATGATCGCTTTGATAATGATGGTATTTTTCTTGAGACCAAGTCACATTTTTCTCTAAGTTTAGTATATTGTGAAAAGTGAAGTGAAAATTAGACCTCAAAATTCAAATTCTGATTGAACGGGGGAAAATGTCATTCTAAAAATCATTCCATCTGCAGTAAAATTTCTAGATTCCTGTTCATTGCTCAGCCCCAGTTATACTCTGTATGTTGTTGGTTCCACTAGAAGGTGATGTTGTCAATTCATCCTGTTTGACTTGACCAAGTCCGTTTGGTTTGAGTCAAGGAATTATTTTGTTTTTGTGGTGTTCAAGTGGTAGGACATGGCATCCAGCTTTATCTGTAGACCTATACAACTGGGAAATAAACTTTTAATTACAGATTATTTATGAGCATCTTGAAAAATCTTAAGTGAAATGCAAGAACCGTCAAAATAATTTCAGGACGTATTTGTGGGCTAGGCTTTGAAGCACAGTAGTAACAGTTGCAATTAAATTACAGTGCTATGTCTATAACCAGGAGAAAAAAAATTATATATTGTAATAGCCCACCACGGTAACTTGTAAGCAAGCTTTTCCTTAGAGTTGTAGGCTATATCCACCACATTCACCTGTCTACCACTACCTACTATGATTCATAGAGATTTCAGTTGAAATGGCATTATGTCTTGCTTGTGTGGTCTTGCTTGTTCTGATGTCCCATAGGTAAAGATTAGGACCTCGTACTAATACGCTTTGGCTCTTTAATGGACCGTGTTAGTCAGAAGTGGGACAGTGTTACAACTACATTCCACTGTCCAGTCAAATGGGGCTGTTTACATTGAGCCAGTCAGCTGACCCTTGAACAGTAGTGCAGCGCAACCTAATCTCCTGTTTCACTGCCGCATGAAAGTTTTAACTACTTAGCACATGAGCAACAAGACTGACAAATACCATCACCGCTATAAGAAAAGAGATGACTTTAATAGGCTTCTTGTTGATCTATTCTTAACAGCAACATCAATTCATTTTCCCTGTTAGGATCGCCAGGCTTGATCCTATCCCAGCTAACTGGCTATAAGGCAGGGAGACACTCTCGATTGGAAGCCAGTCCTAGGCAATCTCCAATTAGCCTAATCGGCATGCCTTTGGAAGTGGGAGGACACCTGAGCACCTGGAGGAAACCCACACAACCACAATGAGAACATGCAAAGTAGCTGCAAGGCAACAGCGCTTACCAACCGTGTCACCATAGTAACAACATTCTGGTGAGAGCTATAGACTATGTTAATTGGCCAGAGGTTGCATCTCAGAGGATTCCTATTTTTTTCAATTTTGGCCCTCTCTCAGAGTGGCATGCCCTAAAGACAATAGATGTAGATGAAATAAGACGCAAGGTGCTAGATACTAGGGCTGTGACGGTATGATTTTTTTTTTTTTCTTTCTTTTCTTTTTCGAGCGCCATCTTTTTGCATTACAATAACAGGATAAAACAGATAGAAATGCACTATATATATATATATATATATATATATATTCACATTGAAAAGCTGAATCCAATTTGACTAATAAAACACACACAAATGTAATCCCCATCTATTTATCTCGACAACCGTTCATCTGATCTACTTCACACTTGGTGGGTCTATTGCTGGGGACCCATGGGTGTGCAGCGTCAAATTTGGTGCAATTTTGACACGTGACGGGTGTCATATTAATAAACTTCCAACAAACAAGCGAAAAGCGAGCCGCTCTGTGCAGCTGGGGCGCTTTGTGGCATCATCCGATTGCAGTCAGCGGGATGATTTGTGACGTTATCCAATATGTGAAGCAAGAGATGCACACCTGGCAAGCAATGCTGTGCGCATTGCTAACATGAGGGCAGAGGAAGTGCGCGAGATGCGAGTCGAGCACCGGTGCGTGACCTCCAACGTCAGGGAGACAGACTGCCAGGCACGCGAGCGGAGCACCTGGCGGTCCACATAAACGCGACTAAAGCATTGACCGAAGAAACCTGGACTCGACTGATCCTCCTGAAGTTTACTATGGCTATATTTTCACATTTGGTGCTTATTTTTTAATGCAAAGTTGTCCCCTCATTTTGTTAGTCTGTGCCATATTGAACGGGCATGCACTGGAACAAATCTGTCTGTGTGTCCTTCGATTATCTCGACATCCGATCTACTTCACTCTTAGCAGGTGTATTGCTTGGGACCCAAGGACGTGCAGTGTCGAATTTGGTGCAGTTTGTACACGGACACGTGCGTGTATAATATTAATAAACTTTGAATAAACAGCGAGCCGGTGGGGCTTCAGGGCTCTGCAACTGAGTCACAAAGACTGTCTTTCCCCGGTGAATGACTTTAACCAGCAGTTTCATCTTCCATTGTGGAACACAGGGCTGAATCATAGACTTTTTATTAAACTGTTACATTAAAATGTCTGAGAAAGTCTTACATTTCAAACTGGCATGTACTGGTATTTTTAATGGACTGTCCTTCCCCCTTCATGTGCGGCGTGCAAAGCTGAAGTGAAGTCTCTCCAGAAGCGCTTGAACATTGGATGGAAAAAAAAGTAAATGATAATAATGAAAGAGTGATTATTCTGTTTAGAATTCATATCTTCCTGTAATTTTCACCAGTAAAAAAAAAAGGATTGCGGTAATGTGGTTATCGTCACCTAGGCCTACTAGACACCATATCCCTATGGCTCGCAGCCATAGGGATATAGCGTCTAGTAGTTTAGTTTGAACTTGACTGCAGTGTTTGAATATGTGGAACCAAGCAGATCGCAGGTTCCTTAGTACCTGGCAGGTATTCACTGACAGCCTGGAATGTTTCAGTAAGCCTGTGGTGAGTTAAAGTGATGCAAAGTTTCCCTATTCTCCACTGCAAAGTGTATCCTTGTGTGACCCGCCAACATCTAAATACAGGCTACCTCCACGGGAATCCATATAACTAATGAACCATGTCTCTACTAGGGCTGAACGGTTAATCAAATTCAAACGGACATCACGAAGGGTGTTTTATATATTTTTTTTATGTTACACAATCTAACCCAGTGATGCTATTCCGCCGACTTGCATGCGTCTCTATTATGACTAGTTGTGGCTCTTTAAAGTGTTGTTTAAAATAAAATAAATTCTGAATGAGTATTTCAATAAATTTTGCCTGAGACATAGTCTGCAGTATTCAAAACTGAATTTCCAGTTAGACACATCAACCTATGATGGCTGTGAGATAGAGTGCATCAATATAGATCTGGATCATGCATCAATGGAGCATCAATGGCTGATCACCTGGTTTCCACTGATCATTTTATTATCAGTGGAAATAATTTTATTATTTTTGTATTTAATTGTACTATTACCGTACATAAGTAATAACCTGGAGCCGCAACACCGGACTCCTAACCGTGCCACCACCGTGTCCAAATCCTCCATCGGCTTCCACGCTGCAAGCACCGCAACAGCCTCCATGCTTTTAATAAATACAAAAAACAACTTTTGTTTCAATCCATGGAATATCACACTTAAATTAAGCCATTTAGCTTAATTTAAGAGTGATGTTCCAGAGAACACGGCATCTACTGCAGCAGACATGCGAGATAGTCGGCTTGTTGCTTTCTCTACGTAACTTCCGGTTTGCCATCTACCAGGATACATTTGTACATCATTTGTGTATAATAATACATTTGTCCTTGCAATGGTAATAAAAACATGGTAATAATAATATGGTTCTAATAATAATTGCAATTATTGCATACATCCTGCTTTTCATTTCTTAATAAGATATTACTAGTGGTTCGATGGAAGAAGGGGACATTTCAGAAATTTGGCTCTTGTGAAAATATTTTTTGTAAATGTGGCTGCTGAACTGGGAAAGGTTGAGTACCACTGCTATAGAATTATTTATTGCTTGTCTTTAGTGAATGATACAGAAGATAAGGAACTTAAGATAAAATTGCATACTAAATTGCAAACGCAGTATCGGTCTAAAAAATCAGTAATTTGATTATTTTCCCAAATTTTACCCGTACTCTGTACTGTAAGAGAAACCAAAAGGTAACTGGGGATGCACAGACACCTATACTCCTTTGTTATTGGGCCCAATACAGCACTCATACTTGTTCTCCGATACCTAAACCAGATACCAACAAAATGATTTTGTTGCATTAAGTGTCTTGTTTCATTTTGGGAATTCAGTGATGGCCTAATGTTGTGAAAGTAGGAAGTCAATCAATTTCTTAAAAGTGTCTGCGATTGTGCTTCTGTTGTGAATATTAATATTTGTATTGGCAAGTGTAGAGCTTGAGTACTCAGTACTTGTTCTGGCTTCAAAAAATGGTATCTGTGCGCCTGTTTCTACCAGCCACGTGTTATTTAGCTTGGAAATAATCTTTAATAGTAGTTAATAATAGTAAAGTGTCTTTCTGAAACATGTGCATTTTGCAGCTGCTTTTAACCCTGGCAACAAAAAGGCTAACAGCATGTCATTTTCACCTGTCAACCTTTTCCCCTGTGTGGACCAAAACATATTTCACATTCACTTTCTGGTCTCACTGAAGGACCTGAGGGCCTTGTTATCCTCTTACCTAAGAAAAAAATCCTCTTTAGAGAGAGGAAAAGGAAAATTGAGCACATGCGGTTTGTGTCTATCAGCTTGCTTCCAGTATGTGTGGTGCTGGTAATGGCAAGAGCCCCAGAGATTAGTGCCAGACCGGCCATCTTTTGGCCCTGAACAACCCCGGCCATAGTGTACATCAAAGTCCAAGTGATCCACACTCAAGTCCACCTCATCCAAGTGACCCACACTCCTTGGCATTTGTACTGATTCAAGGCCTAAAATGATGACCCAATTATTAGATCCATGTTTATACTTCTACCCTATGTAGCGTGTTCTCTCTCCAATAATTGTGTTTTGGCAGCTAAGATAACAAATAACACTTGCTGTTTATACAGTAAGTGTTATTTGCCAGAATCTGCATTCAAACTCTCCCTGGTAGAGTCATCAGTGTGTGTGTGCATCGTGGCTGGGTGCGTGGGTGTCCGGATACCTTTCTATTGGATTAGTCTACTGTGTGGGGTTCACAAGAAGCAATGTCCCCCTATAGCTGTAATGTACTGTTGGAGTACAGCTGGCAGGGGGAAAGCAAAATGATGGAGTAATGTATGGCTGGAAAGCATTCGCACGTGCATGTTCTCAGGCGACTTCTGCTCTGGCCAGAATTGATTTTGAGCATTCACGTTTGTATTGCCAATTTTTGAAACACTCTCTGGCTATTTGAGGTTTCATCCAAGTCTCTGGTTCTCTGACAGGTGCTATCTACTTGTTGAGCGCAGAAGGCCTGATGCGTTGTTGGGACTGCTGTTACCAGACACTGGCTCAGGTCTAGGCAACAAGAACTCTGTGCAGAGGTGTCATAGAGCAGGGGCAACTGGTGACAGCTGACTGTTCCCTGAGCTTGCCATGTCTGAAACACTTGTTTACCAACTGAGCTGCTCACAACCCCATGCAGTGTCATTAACAAAGGTTTGTACTTGTGTCTGTGTTGTCAGATCATGGCTTGTGTTGGCTGTTGCATGTTCCCGTTATGTTCCAGTAGCCATTTCCTTGCAATTCACGATGACTGTGACTATGTATATGAATAATAATAATTCATAACTATACACAGTTTTTTTTCTGTGTTCAACATTTTTAGCAATTATTACAATGGTTTGATATGGACATTTTTATAAGAATGTGAAATACTTAGTTCTCGGCTTTCTATGAAGAGGTTGAATGCAGTAGCATTTTGTCTCTCAGCACTTGACTCTTTGACAATTGGATATTCTTCAAAGTTTAACATTGGCTTTGTAATTAGTCTTGTGAACAGCAGTGAGCAGAGCTGCACATGAGTTTTCAATTTCTAGTGAGAATAGAAAACCACCAATGTTTATTTTCACTTTTTAAGCTAAGCTATTAGTTTTGGCTCAGCTGTTTATGTTGCTAGTCTTTGTGTGTCTTCCAAGTGTTGAAAGGTAAAGAACTGGTTGCAATGTGATTGCTGTGTCATGGAAAGAAATGTGAATGAACTAAGCCTTGGATGAAGGGATACTGTTAGAGACATGGGCTCTCCTGTCTTTTTTTTGTTCTAGGGAATGGCTTATGTTACATATTAAAAGGGCATTAAGCACCCCACTCTGAGCTATCCTCTTGTCCTTTTCCATCCCACTTTTTTGCCCTCTCTTTTCATACCACAACGGTCATGACTAAGCCCAGGAAACAAGTCTGTGTTGGCTCTGTTGGCACACTGGTCTCAGATTGCACTTCCTAGAAGCTCTGTGTGTATGAGTAACCAAATACGCTATGTAGGCCCTCACTGTCCAGTGTGAAAATTATGCAAATCACAAGAGAACGAGGCAGATATCAAAAATCCCTGGAAGGTTGTTGCTAAATCAGTTGTATGTGAACTGATAATACTATAGTCTGAATTATAAGCTCTCATTTTGAAAAATTCCCACTCCATATTCCTGGTCCATTTTGCTGTGTTTCGCTTTCTGTGTTTTTATTGGGTGCCCAATCTATACTGCACAGTTTTTAAGTGGTTTGCTAATCCAGGCAACTTTGTCATGGGCCAGCAAGAAGTTCTCACACAACCATATTTTACAATCATATATTTCCGTGGCGTAAGAAGATAACAATCCTATAGTATTTCTGATAGAAATTTGCGAAGAAGGGCCATCTGCTGTCTCCAAATCTCCCCTAGAGAAGCGTAAAAACTATTTTACTTTGCTCTGTTGGCTGCGCTATCTGCGTTTTTGTATCAAATTCATTTTGAATCTCACCTCATGTAATGGTTAGCTTGAGTTTGATATAGGTCAGCAAATTCTGGAATTCAGCACAGCTCAAATTCAGGTAAGCTCACAGTCTTTTGGGCAGAAAAGAAGGGTGCCTTGGCAGCACAACAAAGCAGACCAGCGGCGGTGTAAATCAAGCCCCTTGGAAGAGGGCCGCTGCTGATCTACAATCATCTGAGCCTTTTAAGATTACACAATATGAGAAGGTCAAGGGTAGCTGGCACTGGTTCTCAGCAGCCCATCCCATATAGGCCAGGTCAGGTCACAAAACATTTCACCAATACTATACAGGGGACTATAAATACTCCTGTTTATCTACAACACAATTGAAGACAGATTCCATCACAGGGCAGCAAAAGTAATCTCCAATTCCATCCATGATTTAGAACAAATGGATTTGATTTGTTTTGTGGTATAATTTTAATAGTTAAAGATGGTAGTTTTTGTCAAGTCCTAAAATGGGAGTATAAGCAGCCTATTACTGTACATAATACTGTTAAAGGCCAATTTGACTTGTAGGGTCATTTAGAATTCTCTGTTACACTGAAAATGTACATGACATTGACAAAATAGATGGAAATCTGACCCAGTGATCAGTTTTAATTTCTCAAAATTGCAGTTAAACTGGAAGGCGGTTAAAAGTTGTTTGACCTCAGTATCGCTTGTGGGAATTGATGAATGAATGATTCCACATCACACAATCATGTTGTCTTAGTTGTTAGAAAAGGACATAAATCACATGCATGATACAAAAGCCAGAGGGTAAGGACACAGTGTTTGCCAGGATCTAGTTCAGCCTCAGTCGGCGGAAAATGTTTGTTTAGTATCAACGAGGTCTGAGGCTTTGTCTGCTAATGGCCCTTTGAACACACCGTCCGCACTGAGTTCTGTTCCGTAGTATCTTATAATTCTCATTCAAGCTGTTTGTCACAATTTGAATAGAAGCCAAACATCTTTCTGGCAGCGCTTCTGAGATTTTGGATCACTATCCAGGATGTACTCCTATCGGCATGTACTACTGCGGTTTGAAGATGTCTGACTTCTATGATCTTGGAGGAAGGCGGTGACGCTGAACCTCAGATTGGCAGCTCAGCTGCGCTAATGATTTTTTTTTTTACTGCTTGAAAATGTCCTAATAATCAACTATACCTTTCGACTTTCTTTTTTCTACTGAAACTGATTGTCTGTCTCATAGATTAAAAGGAGAGGGTTAAAGGCCACCTCTAGCCAATTTCACATCTTGCGCTCCACCTACATTTTTGGGGGTGTGGTTAACAATTGAGGGAAGTCGCTCATGGCAACTCACAATAAATGAAGCAGATTCTCACAGACACCTACGCTGGTGTCAATAATGGAAGGCACAAGTAAACATAGTGACCACTTAAATTAAACTTTTGAGTCGGAGGACTTTTCCCTCCACTCTCCCCCACCCGCACCTTAATAATGGCTGACTCTTGCAATGGACTTGTCACCTCAACTTTTGAGTTCCTTTGTGGCCAAAAGGGAAAATGTTTCCATTCATGCGGAGTTGGTGTGCCGGTTTATGTTTCGTCAGTTTGTGTTTATGATACTGGAATTTCTAACTTTGGTACAATACCTTGAAAAATAAAGATATTCGATACAATTTTCGATACCACAGGGAAAAATTCACACAACAACCAAGGGCATAACCTTTTAGACTTTTATTAAAAGGCTATATGACAACGAGCTACCGTTTTTCTTTTCTTGCTCGTAGCAGAGAACCGCAGAATGACAGGAGTAAACGTTAACATTAATCCAAACTCTGGCCTCTGAGATTATCACACATTCACATCTCGACTTTCATAAAAATATTATATTATTGTCTGATGGGATCTCATATTTCCTTGTTTTCTTGAACATGTTTTCGTTTGTTTTGATTTTTCCCCTTTGGTCATATCAAATAATATGATTTTAAATAAGAAAATAATTATAATGTTTAAATAAATAACGTTTGTTTGATAATCGTAATTCAATACATTTTATAATTTTCTCAATGTATTTAAGTATTTCAATAATAAAAAAAACTCCCCTATAACAATTCCACATGATTGTTTTAGTTAAACTAGAGGGCTAACAAGCTAGCATTAGCTTTGGCATGGGTTTCCTATAGGCAGCCTAGCCTAGCCCACTCCGCTAGTCCCACCATAACAGACCGGAGCGACTGCTGCTACCGGTTTATCGATTGTGCGGAAATGGGCGCTGAAACCGTTTCAAATATTCAGAATCTATATTTTTGACAACTCTAATTAATAGAACAGCCACACTATTAACAGCCACAGTTGATTTTCTTCCCTTTTAGTTCATCTTTGCGGCCTTGGGTTGAAAATCAAATTGTAGATCTGTTTTATCCATAGCGTCGGTACTTTCGATACTATCGAATGTATAATTAACAGAATCGAAAAAGTATCGATACTTTTGGCAACCCTAGTTTAGATAACCATTAATTACTGCCTGGCTCCAGACTAGGTTTGGGCCAAAATTTGATAATGTCGAATATCGCCACCTTTCTCCGTCTGTCCGTCCGTCTGCGGGGACCACATGTTGTTTGGATCTCCTTCACTGTGTCTAAATGTATAATCTACTAATGGTAGGATAGTGAAAAACTAAAATATTTGTAGTAGAATAAATCTTGTCATTATTTCTTTCAAGTGGGTTCTCTTTTCGAAGAGGAAAAAATAGCAGAGGGAGGAAGCAAATGACATAGAATTGCTGCTGTTCCCAAATGTGTAGATAGAGGGATCACATTTCACGGCAATTCCAAGCATCCCTTCACAAGTATGTGAAGGGATGCAAATTCAAAGGAATTTCCTTAATCGATGGCTGTTAACCTTTACAAACAATCGTTGATTCGTTGATAACATAAAAGCTAAATAAAGCTTATGATATACAGAATACATAACGCATGTTATATTTCTCACATTCTTGTAGCATAACCGAATAGAATATGAAGACGTGTAGGCTATTTTAACAGGAAAATATATTGCGCTCTCTCTCGTCTGTCCCACGCAACCCCGTTGCTCCGCTAGGCGCTAGCAGTATTAACATAATCCCAAATCAAGTATTATTGGAATTGTCAACTCGTTACACTCCATTTTCACCTTCAGAAGAGTCAGTCAACCCGGTGGAGCGGCGGAATCAAAGGTCTGGCAAAGGTGACCGTAAAACAATCTGCAGCAGTGCGCCGCCGTAGGATCACAGCATCAACAGATTGTTCAGTAAATTTTTTAGACTTGTCGTGTGTCTAAAATCTTATTGTTTACATTTTTATCAGCGATTAGTTATGCATAAAATACAATAACAATTATATATTGTGAAGAATAATTTTTAATAATGATTATATTCAAAACAATTTTTTAAGGTTATGGTCTAAACAGTAGCCTGGAAGAACAATAAACAAGCGTGTGGCTCCCTCCGCTGTCTAGAACGTCTAGAAGTTAAAAGGTGTAACAACATTTGTTTAATGGAGACATTCATTTTCCATTATAAATTTAAATAAGACAATTCTATAAAAGTGGCATTCCTTACCTTCAAATACATATATTTCATAAAAGGGACCAGGGAATCCCAAGTATTTGTTACTTTATTGCATTTAGATATGATAATAATATATATTGTGATTCTGATATAGTCATATATAATATTGTATTGACCCTGGATACGTTGGAGTATTGTTTACTGGCCATTATAATGTGTTTTACTGCAGGCGATTCGCAAGTATCGGGATTAGGGAATGCACATGTGCGATCTGGTACGGGAGTGTGTGGTGAGAGAGAGAGAGAGAGAGAGAGAAGAGGAAGAAGAAGTGCTCAGTTGTCGGTTTAACGGTGCAGGTTAGGGCCAAAACAGTAGCCTGGGAGGGAAAGTAGCCTGGAATAAACCTCAGTGCGTAATAACAAGCGTCTAGAATTGTACAATATCCTTATCAGTTGAAGCTCTGCACAGCACGTTGAGATGCAGCGCAAGGTTCAGGCTGAACAGGGATTCAGAGAAAGATTTTGATTTATTTAGGTTTTTGGAGGGGAGTTTTTCTTTCTCCTCCAGACAGCACTGCGCCGGTTTCCGCGCCGGTTTTCCTTTGTTTTTATTTGAGATCTATTCATTTTTTATCAGTTTCTTCTTGTATGAAAGGAACATTTTTAGCCCAACTAAGGGACTGTCCCGCTCTGCCTTGGATCAGGACAGTGGACTGCGCAATGGAGAGCAGTGATCTCTGTTCCCCGTGTCTCCAAACGAAACAAATAATTATTAGTTTTAAAAGTGACATGACTTGTAACGTTAGATTACAACTTTAGATTTTAACGTTCCGCAACAGCTTCGTTTATACTAAAGTAGAATTAGCAGCAAATCTTCAGTCAACCGATTCATAACTTTAGAATCGGGCTGTGGACCGGTTCATGGTACGTTTAGATCAATCCAGGGGTCGCTCACAATTTTTCTCATTTGCGTGCAAGGAATGTGGGAGGAGTACAGGACCCGGTCTCACACATATACACCAGGGTTGGGCCATATATTAAAATTTTCCTACCGGCATCCATCAGCCCAAACAACCGGCAATTGCTGATATATCACCATGTTTTGTGAACCATTCTCACGGATCTGGCTCGGATAAATCTCCTGCTCCTCGACGCCTCTGTCCGCAAAAATAATTTCCAACGCTGGTGTAGAAAGTCTCCAATCTCCACCTCCACTTGGCCTTAAACAGTAGTGGGATTTACAGAGGACAGTTTGTGTGCTTGTTGATAAAATATGATGGGAAATGCCTCCTTAAAAAGTGTGAACCCTACAAACATTGAAGGCAGATGTGTTTGGCTTCATGGAATTGAGTGGCAGCACTTTTTGTGACCAAAGTGTGTTGTGGCCTCACAGCTCTTTCCATACTTCAACGTGGCCGAACGCAGGGCCCCAGGGAAGCTAAATCCCTCAGATCCTATAGGCTTGGAGATGATGAGTGGAGATTTGAAATTTGAGCATTTCATTTCATATTAACTTATTAGATTTTTTTTTTCTAAAATATGCAAATTACCTCAATGCAAAACTCTGGTTCAGCTTTTCATTTGGTTTAAATCCCACATACTGCCATGCGGTCAGTGTTGTAACCTGTTTGTTTCCTCAGTAGCTTATTGCCAAGTTTGGTATAAATTATTAACATTTATACCAATAGTAAAAAATGTCTTTGCTGGCCCAGCCAACAAACATTTAGCCCAATGGCATAATCTAATTCTATAATTTTAGATTGGAATGACATTATGTAGTCATACTGTAATGTTTGAATTGCCTAACGTGTGTGTGTGAGCTGCATGTCTGTACTAGAGATGGGATTTGTGTTACTGTATGGCTTTGCTCACGTGCTGGAATCTTTTTTTTTTTTTCAGTGTGAAATCCTACGGCCTGTCCAGATGTTGGTAGATTGTGAGGCTAAGCTGTACCACAACTTACTGACTGTATTTTATTATTGTCCTTTTAGGAATACGGTTTTCACTAGGGCTTGTTTGCTGCCTCTTTCATAAACAACACATCTCTGCTGTTACATTTGGACCAGCCGTCTACAGTTAGTCCAAATGGTGTTGAGTTATGCTTGAAAATAAATTGAATTCAATTCAAGAGCAAATGGGAGTTTGAGAGACATCTGTCCTGCATTATGTTTACTTTTACACCGTGAGGAAAATATTAATGGGCTGTTTAGTATTAATAGGCTGCAAAGGAGTAGAACGGTAATGTGGATAGAATGAAACCGTTTATCTCCGGTTTAATTGGATTTCTTCGTTAAGAATGTTGTTTATTATCCTGCCTTGATTGTAGATTGATTGAATATTCAAAATAAAATAAGTCCATCAGTTAACATTTAAATTTTTTTAAATAAACATTACGAATATTACTACTTGAAATCAAATAATTTCAGTTTGTGAACAATAAGTAACAATTGCAGATGCTTTCATGAAAAAATTTCACAAAAATAAAATTTGGATCAAATCAAAAACAAAATAGTAACGTTTGTGGTGTTGTCAGTCTTCGTTGGGACGTCTTGTCAACATATTTTACACAATGTTTACACAATGTTTACCGTCTGCTTTGGGTCAGAACTTAAATATCCAAAAAAACACCAAAGTATGGATGAATGTGTCCCAGCATTACATCATCTTTCTGCTTCTCTTCTGGACACTGTGCTTTCTCTCTGCTCTGTGTGTGTGTTTACTGTGTCTACAAGTGCAACCTATCCACAAGGGAGGGGGCAGGGCTTAGTTCTGTATCGACAAACGTGATTGGTCAGAGGTGAAGCTTTCAGATCAGCTTCAGATCGTCAAACTGATTGGCTTCCCGTTGCAACTTGCCGAGCGAGGAAATGAACAGATCTGCGGATTTTTTTTTATTGAAATGATCCACCCAGCACTAATTCAAATTGTGCTTGGAAGGAATTATTTTCACCGGACGTTATGACCAGAGAGATTCAAATATGTCGGACAAAAACCGGCAAATAGCGGATAATGGAAACCCCGAGCTGGATATCGATAATTTGAGGATTTTTTGGGAGTTACTTTGAGTTGGTGAGTTGTGAGTTGTTGGTGCTTTCATTAGATGTTTATACACAAGAATTATTTGAGAGTCAATCATGATGACCATGAAGATACAGGCATTGATTAGAACAGCAAGAATAGTCTACAAAGGTCAGAAAATTGGTTTACTCTACTGTAATGCAGCCTTTAAGAATTAAAACACAACATTTAACTGTCTCACGTTTTCACTGAAATCCCAGAGGATATCTAGTCTCTTTTCAGAATAAAAATATTATAATGATATATTGCCCAACCCCAAAACGCCATGGACATGGCCTATGGCATGAGAGACAGGTAGAGGATATTTATTGATAGGCAGGGCAGGGCTTCAGGGTCGCACTTGCGGCCAAAAATCTGTCAAGTGCGACTAAACATTTTTATTGGTTGCATGCCTAAAAGTAGGTCTGATTTAAAAACAAACAAACAATTAAATAAATTAAAAATTATAAAAATTACCAACTGGGTGTGCAGAGCCAGTTGGTGATTTTTGCCTTTGAACAATAATTATATACATGGCCTATTTTCTGTCTTGATCCAAGGCAGAATGGGACAGTCCCTTAGTTGGGTTTAAAATGTTCCTTTAAGACAAGTAGAAACTTAGGAAAATAAATAGATCTAAAATAAAAATGCACGGGAACCGGTGCAGTGCTGTCTGGAGAATCTCCAATTCTGAGGTAGGTTTACGTTTTTCATTTTCCATACAAATAAGGAACTAAGGAAATGAAATAAATCAGAATCTTCCCTTTCAAGCCTGAACCTTGCGCTGCATCTCAACAAGATTTTCAGAGCTTCAACTGATAAGGATATTGTAAAGTTCTAGACGGCGGAAGGAGCCACACGCTTGTTATTACGCACTGAGGTTTATTCCAGGCTACCTTCCCTCCCAGGCTACTGTTTTGGCCCTAACCTACACCATTAAACCGACAACTGAACTCTTCTTCTTCCTCTTCTTCTTCCTCTTCTTCTTCCTCTTCTTCTTCCTCTTCTTCTTCCTCTTCTCTCTCTCTCTCTCTCTCTCTCTCTCTCTCTCTCTCTCTCTCTCTCTCTCTCTCTCTCTCTCTCTCTCTCTCTCTCTCTCTCTCTCTCTCTCTCTCTCTCTCTCTCTCGCTTTCTCTCTCACTGTCTCGCTCTCTCTCACTCTCTCTCTCGCTTTCTCTCGCTTTCTCTCTCTCTCTCTCTCTCTCTCTCTCTCTCTCTCTCTCTCTCTCTCTCTCTCTCTCTCTCTCTCTCTCTCTCTCTCCCATACCAGATCGCACGCGCGCATTCCCTTATCCCGACACTTGGGAACCGCCTGCAGTAAAACACATTATAAGGGCCAGTTAACAATACTCGTATCCAGGGTCATTACAATATTATATATCACTATATCAGAATCACAATATATTACATATTATTATATCTAAATGCCATAAAGTAACGAAAATACTTGGGAGTCTTTTATGAAATATGTATTTGAAGGTTAGGAATGCCACTGTTATAGAATTGTCTTATTTAAATTTATAATGGAAAATGAATGTCTACATCAAACAAATGTTACACTAGTTATTTGTGGCAGACTACTATAAAAACATTTTTTACACCTTTTAACTTTTTTATAAAATAAGAAAAATCTTAAATGTTAAGATACCGAAACTGTACTGTTACCATGGCCCCAAAACCCTGATACATACCGAACCGTGAGCCCACTGTACCGTTGCATCCCTAATGTTAATGCAGTTTAAGATTCTCATCTTAAACTGTACTACTTTCAGCTCCTGCAGGATATTGAGTACGGTTCACCATACACACTGATATGATAATTGGCCACCTTCACCACCCTAGCCCAGTCTGGATAAATGTTGGGAAACTCTTGGTTCAGTCCATTCAAAAACTTGATTAAGCTTCATGATTTTATTATTGGCCATGTCCAACATGGTTTACAATTTTACAGGCCATAAGCTGGTTGGAAGAAGCCGCAAACATTCACTGACAGGCTGACTGGAGTAGGCTGAGCAGTCTGGGTAACTACTGTGTAAGAAACTGGTCTCATCTCTGCTGGTGCTGCTCTTTCAGTACCCGGTTTGACATGGGTTTAAAGGAAAAACGTAGTGCCGGGTGTTTCCACAGCACTGAGGAGTTGGCATGGCGTGACAGAAAGGCCGGCTGACCTCTGTACCCTCTGCCTTTTCAGCATTTTATTGCCACCAAGGACTCTGGGACTGCTTGGCTTTCCATGAGCTTAGTTTAGCTTCCTGGACTTTGGACTACAGAGACAAACTGTGTATGTTTTTTATGGAAAATGGAAAACGTTTTCTCCTTTGCTCTTTGTCTATCCTAAAGACAACACCATATAGATATATACTGTAGATACCAAGTAGACATTGTGGAGTTGTGGACATACAAGCGCCCATGTAATCCTTTTGAGAAATGGCAATTTTAGAAGGGGAAATAAAAAGAGAACACAGTCCTGATCTCTATTTTCCAAATTGATTACTTTTCACACCAGCTAGCGTGTTTTTGTTTTATAATACAATATATATATTGATTATACATACACATTATACACAGGCAACAGGCAATTATTTCTGTGTGGTCTTGGTGAAAAGATGATTCCAGTGATTCCACAGTCAGGACTGTGGATTGTGCAGTGTGGATCAAAGGAAGTTTATTTTTCTGAATCTGGTTTCATTCCAGCTATTATTTCCAGTCAGAATCTGGAATTACTAGCTTCATGAATGTATTACACGGAATGTTACTCTTCTTTGAATGCTATTTATTCTGTAAATGGTCTCTCTCTAGAGGTCAAATGGCAAAGTGTGTAAGGTGATCCTATCTGTGAGGCATAGTCAATCTCCTACAAGTTAGGCAAGTTTCTGCCACGTCGTCCTGGAGAATTATGCTAATCCGTGAGCTTGTTCACCCCGATCCTCATTATTCAGCAAATCGTTTTTGACACTCATCGATACTGTTACATGAGACAACATGATTTTCTTTAAAATCCTACTTCATTCTATCATTACACCAAATATGTTAAGATTCTATGAAGCTTCTGAATGTTATTTTGAGGGAGAACGAGTCATGAACAAATCTGAGCTGCAGTCACCAGAAAGCATGGGATTCCCCTCACCCGTGGCTGAAAGACAACATGCAAAGCTCTGCTCTGCTGCGTGTCATAACAGGTGACAAACCAAAAAAGAAAGTTCCCATTCATTACCTTTTTAATAAGCGGTGAGTCTTATGGCATACGGCAGTTTATACGCTATCACACAATCCTTTGGAAACACAATTGTTGTCTTTAATCTGTGATAGTCCAGCATCTAGGGTGCATTGGATAAAATTTGTATTCCCTGTCTGACACAAGAAGTGTATCTGGAGTGCTTACTTACACAGAGGTCTTTTCCCGTCTGTTCCCTGCAATTCCTGTTTGACTCTGCGTAGTCTCGGCACTTCCTGTGTCCGGCGGCCCCATTCCTAGACCGATTACTCCAAGACAACAAGCTCTTGAATGAATTCTCCTTTATCATTAATTGCTCAATTTCATTGCTTACCTGATAAGGCGTGTTGATTGTGTCGTAGGGGCAGAAAGGATCGTAGCTCTTTCAGATTTATAGAGTCTCTCAAAGTCGGGGAAGTGGTGTGCTGTCAGCTCAAGTTGACTTTTTAATCAGTGCTTTTGTGCTGTTTTATCTAAAAGGGGGGGGGCGGTGGCTTCTCCTTAGTTTGTACTCACAATGTAATACAGTTATGTGTTCCTGTGCTCCTTAATGTCTATGTCTTGTTAACTTTCTGCACCTGCAGTATAAAAAAATAGGTTTGTGTCGCAATAAATGTGGTTTCTCAAGATGATTGTGTCAACCTTCTTAGGATGCACCTTGTTTTACAGTTCCCCTCTCTTTCCACAACAGGATGAAGCTACCTGAGGCTGGCAGTTAGAGCTCCCCTCCACCCCCTCTCCCCACCAGAGAGTCCCAAGCAGTGCCAGGGCTGGGGCCGGACCCAGAGACCCTTGTCTGGTGGGGGGTTTGCAGGGCCCTTCGCGGCCCTCACGTAAGTCTGGACCATGGGGGACGGGGGTGCTGGTGTTGTTGCTGGGGGAGAGGGAGCCAACCGGTCCCACGTCCTGTTCGACAACTTTGTCCAGGCCTCCACGTGTAAGGGCACGCTGAAGGCCTTCCAAGAGCTCTGTGACCACCTGGAGCTCAAGCCAATTGAGTACCGGGTCTTCTACCACAAGCTCAAGTCCAAACTCAACTACTGGAAGGCCAAGGCTCTCTGGGCGAAGCTGGACAAGAGGGCCAGCCATAAGGAGTACAAGAAGGGCCGAGCATGTGCCAACTCAAAGGTAGGCGAATTCAAAGGAAAAGAGTCCTTTTAAAATTCCCTGTTTGTGTTAAAATTATTATTGGCATCACAACATTCTTCCTCTTGTTCCCGTAGTGTCTCATTATCGGCGCGGGGCCATGCGGACTACGCACAGCCATCGAGCTGGGCTTCTTGGGGGCCAAGGTCGTACTGCTGGAGAAAAGGGACGCATTCTCCAGGAACAATGTGCTTCACCTCTGGCCCTTCACCATCCAGGACCTCAGGGGCCTCGGGGCCAAGAAATTCTACGGCAAATTCTGCGCTGGTGCAATCGATCATATTAGTGAGTGGATGCCATTTCTGTGTTCGCTAGCACTGAGGAAGTTGTAGAAGCGTCAAAGATCATCCCTCTAGTGGACTCAGAGGTGTTTGTAGCCGGTACATTTTGATTATTGATTGATTGTTTATCTCAATATCCCCTAAAGGTATTCGTCAGCTCCAGCTGATGCTGCTCAAAGTAGCTCTCCTCCTCGGCATTGAAATCCACGTCAACGTAGAGTTCAAGGGTCTGATAGAGCCTCCTGATGACCAAGAGAGCGAACGTAAGACCCCGGCCATTGAAGTACTTTGAGTACTCTGTTAGAGACAGGCTTGGCTTGGTCCTGTTGAGTCATTTCTGTCTGCTTACGCCTGGGGTGTTTTCTTAGGGATAGGCTGGAGAGCTGAGGTGAACCCAAGGACACACCCTGTCAACGAGCTGGACTTTGATGTCATCATTGGCGCAGACGGGAGGAGAAACACCCTGTCAGGCGAGTGCATGTGCCCTGACTGTGGAGTGCTGCATTGAGGAAGCACTGAACAGCTGCCAAAGTGTGATTAGACTAGAAAGGCAAAATGTTTTTTTTCTTCTTCTTTCTTTCTTTTATTTTTTTAGTTTCATGGGAACTTCTGGTAAAATATGTTTTTTTGTTTTTTTTGTTTGTTTTTTGTTGGGGTTGTTTTCCATCGCGTGCCTGAAATAACTCCACTTTGTACATTAGAGTGTGTATTAGTGCACAGTGTTTGAATGCAGCTAAGAGCATGCGCATTTATCAGCCATGTATTGATGAGTACTCCTGGGGTGCTCTATAAGAAAACCAGAGCGGAGCAGCAATTGGCTTTCCGCTTCCTCTATATAGGGAAACGGGCCTCACCAGGCCACCGGCAGCGAGTGAACCCCTGTGGAGCAGACGACCATGACCTCTCGCTATCCTGTCGCCCGTTACATCCATAAAGGGAAACTGGCTCCCTGTGGGAGATCCAGGAACTACACTCACAGGGCCCGAAACACCATAAAGTCACTACTATAGTCAAGATACATGTGGGTTTTATTCCCAGAGAGGGATGAGATATAAAGGGACCAAATAATAAAATGAAAAGCAGCTGTAGAATTTGTATTTGTATTATGTAATGTGATTCTTGGTTCTTTTTATGAAGCACAATTTTATATTTAATTTAGGATGGAAGTGGAAACCTGTCAGACAATTTAAGGGTTGAATTAAAATGCGATGTAAAAATAAATATACACTGACATACTTGCTGGTTAAAAAGTTTGCATTCCCCAACAAGTGGGCAATTGCAATGAATGTATTTCTGCTATTCTACACCACTACTTCTATACTATACTACTACTATACTTCTATCAGTATTTTTATTGCAACCCTCTCAGCTAAACAGTAGTTGCTATATACACCGATCCGCCACAACATTAAACCCACTGACAGGTTACGTGAATAACATTGCTCATCTCATTACAATGGCACCTGTCAAGGGGTTGGATATATTAGGAAGAAAGTGAACAGTCGGTTCTTAAAGTTGATGTGTTGGAAGCAGGATCTGAGGGACTTGGGCCAAATTGCGATGGCTAGACGGCTGGGTCAGAGCATACGTTCACTCAGTATTACGACACTTAGTCTTGTGATCCTAATATCCTGACTCTTAACTTTGAGGTGACATCCTTCTACTGCGCACCTTTTTCCTCAGGTTTCCGGCGTAAGGAGTTCCGCGGCAAGCTGGCTATCGCCATCACGGCAAACTTCATCAACAGAAACACGACGGCCGAGGCCAAGGTGGAGGAGATCAGCGGGGTGGCCTTCATCTTCAACCAGAAGTTCTTCCAGGACCTCCGGGAGGCCACAGGTCCGTCAAAGCCCCATTCCGCTGTTCTTCCAGAGCATTAGAAGTACCGCTGTGTGATGGGAATGGGAAATATATTGTTATAATATGGATATTGTGAATTTAGACTGGATATCATCTGGGATTTTGGTTGTTGTGATATTGTGATTGCTAAATGTTGTCTAGTAAATTGTCTTTAAGGCTTCATAGACTGTACTAGCTGCAATACCTCTTGTTGCTTCTCAAATATTTATTGTTTGTAAATATCTTACAAATGCACCAATAGTCATTAATGATATTAAGGCGCTAAGTTCGCTCAGCCCTACCATGTTACACCTTAAGAGTTACTATTGGGGGCTGTGTGATCTGTATTCATTGCGTAGGCTGTTTCCCGTTGATGTTTGTATTAAGAACCAAATATATAGATAAATATCTCCACTTTGGTCATAGTTCTGGATGTGTCCGTCCTCCAATTAAAAAAGCTTGATGTCGGGTTTGATGCCAAACTCTGCTATTGGAGGTTACTGCTGACAGAGCAGCGTCCCCGGGCCTTTTGCTTTTGTGCTCCGAGTCATGTAATTGCCTCCGTTGTTCTCCAATGATGGCATTTACAGCGGGCCGCCGCGGGACGGTCAGCCGAGGCAAATCGTGTTTTGAGCATCTTCGTAACAGTCTCTTCTTCTTGTTCTTCATGTTTTTTTCTTCTTCTTTTTCTTCCACCTCTCTGTTGCTCCTCTAAGGAATTGACCTGGAAAACATTGTCTACTACAAGGATGACACGCACTACTTTGTGATGACTGCAAAAAAGCAGAGCCTGCTGGAGAAAGGAGTCATTCTGCATGTGAGTTATAAAGGCTATGGCGGACCCTTGATGCTTGATTCTTGCCTCTGATGCTGATATGACTGCTGTATCTTCATGCTACACACACACACACACATACACTCTATACAGTCTCTATTGTCCCTTCTATCTGCCTGGGAGTCGTTCATCCTTTGCTCCTTCTCTCTACCTAGCGATGGTCTAATGGTCTGTGTAAGCCAGCAACATGTAGGAACAAACTGCCAACTCAACCACACTTAATCAGAGTTTTTGTCCTCATTATGGACGTCTGGCCACCATCCACAGGAAATTAGACAAAGTTCTAAAACTCCTCTTGGCTCTCGAGTTCTCCGGGTTGCGTGTTCAAATGTTTTTACAAGTGCACTGTTATTTGTGGCTTGCAGATAAATGCATTTTCTCAGTGCTGCTTTTTCTTTTTTTTTTTTCAAATTGAATATAGCAATTCTGAAATAGTGATTAAGCCCTGCACTAAGCAAGGATTAAAGCCCACAAAATGAAATCATAGCAAGATTTTGCATCATAGCAAGACTTTAAAGTCTATTCTCAAGGTTGGAAGCGGCAAAGAGGCATGTTTTCCTTAAGTACTACTTGTGTAGTGTCTTCAAGAAGTTTCAGTTAAATGTGCCAGGCACATCTTTTTTTAAATATCCCTAATAACAGCTGAATCTGATCCCTGAGAAAGAGCTGGTGAAGGAGGCAATGTCGTAGTTCTGGCAACTGGGTAGCCAGTCCATACAGCTCCTCTGGCCGAACCATGAATTAGAGAACAGTACTTATTCAGGGCCACACCACCCACCCGCACCCTGTACCACCACCACCCGCCTGCCTCGCATGGGGGCAGCCAGGTTTCTAGAAGGGGGGGAAGAATGTTCCTTTCCTCTTTAAAAACATGTAATTCATGAAGCCTTCCATTAATCACTCTACGTGTCGGTGCAGTTCCCCTGCACGTAGCTTCCCTGTTGTCCTCTTAACACGGAGAAGACCCAAAGAATTTGTTCCAAGATATATAATTTCAACGGCTATAGGCTTAACTTGACTCAACTGCTGCCGGCAAATTTATCTTAATTTGTCTTAAATCTCTCTCTGCACATGCTGAAGATGAACATTTCTCTCACACACGTTCACTTACTTTACTCTGTCCAGGGTGCACATCCTTAAAACGCTTGATATGTCTTGAATTCAGTGCAGCAAATATTAGGCCTTAAAAGTCATTAAAGGGTCTTACATTTGAATTCATGAGGTCTCAACTTCAACCAGTTCTGGGGAAGAAAGGCCATGGTACCTCAGTTCCTGATCACTTACCTTGCCATCTGACCTAGGGAAAAAGTTCTCATAACATTTCATAGAACCACCTAGTTCATACCCTTCCCTGTACCGCAATCACACATTCACTCTTCTGAACTTAATATTTTACTGTTTCTTGCTTTCAACGTAAACCCACTTCCTTTGATCAACCCCTCCCCCCAAAACTCCAGGACGTTCTCGCTCCCTTCTTGCTCCTCTTGGTTCTCAGTATTGATGTAAGCCGGGTTTCCATTGGGAAAAAATTGGTGCCGGTCCACGTGTCCTGGAAGATTTCAATGTCCTGGAGAAATGGGAGAAATTCTGGTTAAATACTATCTGTGTTTATTGAGCTTAAAAACAATTGATAGGCAGGCAATATTAATAATGATGTCATCAAGTCATGTCGATCTAGAATATTTTTTTATTGAAAAGTAGGCTACTTTTGCTTATACATTATATTCCAAATAAAATAAGGCCCGTCAATCGACTCACATCCATAAAGCTCTTTTAAATATAAATAAATAAATATTCCGCTCGCCTACATTCGTTGCGGCAAAGCACGTAAACATAAAGAATTTCCTTCAGCTTGAGGCCTACATATTCTGAGATAAAATAAAACAGAATATAAACTATTTGTAAACAAACCAAACATTTACACGTAGGCCTACAGTATCTGGCTCATAACAGTATCTGGCTCATAACAGTACCTGGCTCATAACATTTTAATTACGGTGTGCTGCCGCTGACTTGAAGCCAAATAATTTTGGTTCGCTCTGTGCCTTTTCTCAGATAAAATAAAATGTATTAAAAACTCTTTGCAATTAAAAAAAATTTTGATGTAGGCCAGTAGTAATGTAAGTATGAAGTGAGGAAGTAACAAGTGCAGCTGCTTTAATTAACATTTCACTTAAATAAAAGTTAGATCAAATCAAAAACAAAATAAATATGGCAAGTCGGCCTAAATGTAAATAAATAATAAAGTTTTTGGTGTTACCCGTCTTCATCGTCTCGTCTGCATATTTTACACAATGACTATTTACCATCTGCTTTTGGTCAAACCATGGATATGAACTGTATATGATTCTGTATATGGCCCTGTTGTCAACGATCTTTCTCCCCCTCCGAGTTGCTAATTTTTAGCCACAGTGGCACATTGCTTGCACTGCTGCCTCACAGCAAAAGGTTCCTGGGTTTGATTCCCGCCTGGGGTGCAGTTGGCACTGTGCCCTAGTGGGTGGTCTCCCGAATAGGGGCCTTTTTGTGTGGAGTTTGCATGTTCTCCCTGTGCTCACGTGGGGTTTCCTCCATTTAACACCGGTAAGAATCCCCACCAAAAACATGTTGAAGATTGTCATCTGACCAGCGATGGACATTTGGGTTTGGTCCCTGGGAGCATCGCTATGTACTGCCCACTGCTCCTGGCTGCCCCCCAGAGGAAGCACAACCTGGGATTGGTTCGAAGCAGACAACAAGTTTCGCTGGCCACCATTTGAAGCATGTGTGTTGTTTGCCGTCTCTGTGTTGTGCCATGTGACAAATAAAGAATCTTCTTCATCTCCATGTTCTTCTTCAATCTGGGCACTGCAGCTCGGTCTCCGCTGCCAGTGTGTTTACAAGTGCATCCTGCCCACGAGGGAGGGTGGTGCTTCTTTCTATATCGACCAACCTAATTGGTTAGAGGTGAAAGGTCAGCTTTAGATTGTCCAAATTGATTAGCTTTCCGTTGCAACTTGCCTAAAGCCTCTACAAATGAACAAATCTGCGAAAGACTATCAAAATGATCGAGCCTATTTTATTTCGACATCTAGGAAAAAAATATTGCGCTAATTATTGTTTTCGTTCTATCGTCTATCGCACTAATTCAAATTGTCTTTAAAGGGAGATATTATCACCAGACATTCTCAGCCAGAGAGATTTGTCAGACTCCCAACAGATTTTCCCGGTCAAATACCGGTAATTACCTGATAACGGAAACCCAGGACGTAGGTAACTCCTGCTCCCGTTCAATCCAGGACTACGCGGACACGGAGCTGCTGCTGTCAAGGGCCAACGTGGACCAGGCCGCCCTGCTGTCCTACGCCTGCGAAGCTGCCGACTTCTCTACCAACCGCCAGCTGCCTACACTAGACTTCGCCATCAACCACTACGGCCTACCCGACGTGGCCATGTTCGACTTCACCTGCATGTACGCCTCGGAGAACGCCGCCCTGGTGCGGCAGCGCAACGGCCACAAGCTGCTGGTGGCCCTGGTGGGCGATAGCCTGCTGGAGGTAAAGGAGAACCAGGATGAGGGTTTTCATCCTGAAACTCAACTTGGTTTGTGGGAAGAGAGTCTAGGACTTCTTCTCCCACAGTATTCATTATCGTTTTTGTTTTTTTTGCTCGTGTGTCCCCAGCCCTTCTGGCCCATGGGCACCGGCATCGCCCGAGGTTTCCTGGCAGCCATGGACTCTAGCTGGATGGTGCGGAGTTGGGCCCAGGGCAACACCCCTCTGGAGGTGTTGGCCGAAAGGTGAGCGTGACGATGGAAACCATGATACTCTGACTGATTCAACCCCACACCAAGAAATACTCCCACTTGAAGTCCAAACACATTCCACCGCCACGTTTTATCTCTGAGTGCTATGCTGGGAAGTTTGTTTGGATTAAGGTCCCTGGCGTCAGTCTGGTTTTACTAATGGGATCAGAGCCTCTCACAACAGCATAATTGAATATACTCCTTCAGCCTATGGAAGCACTCATGTGACTTCTATATGCCTGATACATGAGGTATCAGGCATATAGAAGTCACATGAGTGCTTCCTCTACTTCTGTTGCCATGGTTACCGATTATATATTTAGTTTTGAATTATGAGGTTTTTATATATATATATATATTATTATTATTACAATTATTATATATTTTATTATTTTTATTTTTTTATCTCTTTTTGTGTGTGTGTATATACACACACACACACACACACACAAAAATAAATAAATAAATAAATAAAAAAAATAAAATATATATATATATATATATATATATATATATATATATATATATATATTTTTTTTTTTTTTTTCCTTCTATTGTTTTTGTGATTATTATTATTATTATTATTATTCCCTTGCAAATCAGAACTGTATTGATGTATTCTTTTTTCTTTGACAGTTTTCAAATCTTTATTTTTTGTGTGTAATGTTTGGATCTTCCCCCTTTCCCCCTTGGATTTCAGGGAGAGCATATACCGCCTGCTGCCACAGACCACGCCAGAAAATGTCAGCAAGAACTTTAGCCACTACAGCGTGGACCCCACCACCCGCTACCCAAACATCAGCCTTAACTTCCTCAGGCCAAACCAGGTGATCTATTGGCTTTATAGAGAAAGAAAAATGCGCTGAGAATTCAAATGACAAATTACAGGACTCCCACTCCCGTAATGCGTTAGTGTTCATTCCGATCCGACAGGTGCGGCACCTCATTGACACCGGTGAGTCCAAGGAAATGCGTATCGAGAACGTGATCAACTCGTCCACGCCCAAGCTGGCCAGGAACGGTGGGTACCGCCTATCAACTAATTACTAGTTTGTTTGCATGTAAGACATTGAGATAGGATGTTGTTAAAAAAAATCTTTTTTGTTCTCTTGCCCTGAAATGTAATATTCAACTATTTCCACTCCAGACTATTATCTCCTTGACAAGCGGTTTCCAGGTACTGTGACACAAACCCCATCATCGCCTGGGGTTACTCCTCAGGTGTTTCTAACCGTATCTGCCGTGGACCTCTGAATGCAGCGATTCATATAAATTTTAACTGGACGGACTGAAAGCCATTCCCTGGAATTTGTTTTTGCATTCACTAACCTTTGATAAAGGGTTTGGATGAAAGGATCTCCTAACTTCTAGTGTCCATCGCTACCTTTACGTTTGGTCTCACATGGAAAGATTCAACATCTGACCAAAGTTGGGACTAACAGGGATGATGAGACTGTGAATGTAACCCCCCCCCCCCCCTTGCACTAGGCGTTGCATGCACTGATGGAGTTGTGATTTGGTGTAAAGTCTGTCTTCCATCCACTGTCTCCAGAATCCATCGCTCGCTCCAGCAAGCTGCTGAACTGGTGCCAGAGGCAGACGGAGGGATACAAGAACGTCAACGTCACGGACCTGACCATGTCCTGGAAGAGCGGCTTGGCGCTGTGTGCCCTCATACACAGATACAGGCCAGATCTCATGTGAGTATTTGAATAAAATGCAAATGGAGAAACTAATTTTGATTTTATTTTTTTTGTCTGGGGAATCTGGGAAATCCTCTACAGCAAATGTGAATCGCTCCTCATCCCTTCTTTGAGTTTTTGCCATTGTGGGAGAGCTAAGCCCAGGTTCAGCCCTGTCTCCAATTTTCCCTTATTTTTTTGGCTTTACTATACTTGCCTTCTTTTAGTGCCTCCGCCATTGCTGTAAACGTTTCAGTTTCACTGAATCTTTTATTTTAACCAGCTCACGCACATTGTCCCGCCTGCAACGCTTTTGTCTCTGAATGGATTGTAAAGGCAGGGGGTTTGGAAAAGGGGGATAGTTATCAACCCAGAATGTAACCATGCAGCAAAGTTTGAAAATGGGATATAGGAACACATCAAAACCGTGGGTAAGAATATTCATGTAATAGAAATTAATACAGTAAATGGCAATATGCAATGAACTAAAGAATTGGCTTTGCAGTATACATTAAACCAAAAAATGTATAATAAAATGAATCCAACAATTAACGAGAAAATAAACCTCAAAATAAACAATGAACAATAACTTTGGCAATAGAGAATAACCTAATGATAAAAAAGAAAATATACCCAAAAAGTACACAAAAAACAAGCAAAATTTTACATGAACCCTAAAAAATGTTCTTGAAGATACAATAAAATGCCAATATCCAATAAACCTAAAAAATAACAATAAACCAGAAAAGTAAACCTGAAGAGAAACTATCAACAATCAAAATCAACTCATAATCCAAGGTATGCCTTCAGGCACGGTATGCCTGGGGAAAAAAACAAAACAAACAACAACAAAAAAAATAAACGTACGGTTGCCCTGGATCAGCTGTACTGGTTGGAACGGCGTGCCTGCTGGGTTTATAGCGCTGTTTGTTGTTTACTGGTGACGTCAAGTGTCCGACCGTGCCCGCAGGCCCCAGTTTGTCCATTAACTTAAACGAGGTGACAGTTCCCAGTCATGTCCCACCTCCTTGACCTCACTAAAACACACACACACACACAGCTCCTCCATAATGTGCATTGTTTACTCCCCTGGGTCACCACAGTAGTTAGCATTATTATCTATTAATGTTTGTGTCCTGCCTGACCTTTTTACAAAGTGCTGTTGATGATGCCTTTTAATAGGCCAAGTGGTGGTGGAAGGGGGAGGCGGATTTATCAGGACCAATACCCCTGGGGAAAAACTGCGCTCTCATTCCCCAAGCTGATGGTTGCGCGTTATTACAGAAGAACTTATTTTGAAGGGAAAAAGAACGTCCAATTCCTCAGAGGGAGGCGTAATGCAAATGCTAATGCCTTTAAACGGACTAAATGTGACGTTAACGCATATTGATGAGCTGTGCATTTAGATGCCAGGGCGAGGCTCGGCCGTTACGGCAAATCCAGTAATATAATCCATGTCACGTACGACCATACAGATTCCATTTGGTTGCTAATGCTTGAAGGGGGGAGCACACTTTGCGTCTGTCAAGTGGATCGGAGCGATGATTGAGAGTCGTGTTGACAAAACGGCTGACATTATGACCCTGCTGGTATATATAGTTGTGTCTACAATGTCTACATCCCTACATCCCTCAATGCTCCTCTCTCCTTCAGCGACTTTGACTCCCTGGACGAGAGGAACCAGGAGAGAAACAACCAGCTGGGCTTTGACGTGGCCGAGCGGGAGTTTGGCATCTCGCCCTGCATGACGGGCAAGGAGATGTCCTCGGTGGTGGAGCCTGACAAGCTCTCCATGGTCATGTACCTCAGCCAGTTCTACGAGATGTTCAGGGACACAGTGCCCCCTGGAGGTTAGTGGGAGCACTGCAGGAGGTCTCGAACGTGTCTGTTGTCTACTGGTTGAGCTGGAAAAATTACTAATTTCATCAGCAATTAATTGAAAGTTAAGCCATTAGAACTGCAACAAATTATTAATTTAATCAACAATTAATCTGTTAATCATTTTTTCCACTAATTCAGACAATCAAAATAAAATATAAAATGGGATTTTAAATGATGGTGAAGGCTCCTCAAAAGTGATTTCAACCAGCATTTGGGATTTGATTAACCAGCAATTTCAAAAGGCTGAGCATTTACATTTTGCCGATGATGTCAATATCTTTATTATTTTTATTATTATTATTATTATAATAATTATTATTATTATTATTATTATTATTACTGTTGTTGTTGTTATTATTTTATGTATAATCTTCTGTATAGTAAATGTATGTATGTATATGTATGTAGCCTATGTGTCTTTTTGACATTCTTCTGTTTTTACTGTCAACATTTTTGTTGTTTTGTTTCTGTCCCTCCTCAGAGAGCCACAACTTGAGTCCGGAAGACAAAGCAGCGCTGGTAGCCAGCACCAAATCTCCCATCTCCTTCCTCAGCAAGTTGGGTCAGAGCATCGCCATCTCACGGAAACGCAACCCCAAGGTCAGGCTCTCCCCACCCGGAATCCCTGTTGAACTATGCATTCCTAGGGCTGTCACGGTTATTACATAATCACCTGATTGCAATCACCTTTTTTAAATAGTTAGATTCTGCAATAATATGTTTTCATCAAAAATGTAGGGGAATCTTGAAAATAGAATGAATGCAAACTCGGTACATTTCAACAATGAATTGTGTAAATGAATTTCGATGTCAATAAATGTCTCTTCTTCATAGTGTGGATGTGTACCAATAAACTATCATAGGCTTGTACCAGGGTTCTCAAAATACATATCTTGGGCCACATTCGGCCTACAATTTGATGCGGCCTGCTACTTTGATTGTAAAATCATAAAGCTTAGTTATTCCACGCAATTTAACATAATGATTTCACAATATAAAACAGAATAAAATACGGGTGCTGCGATCGATCGGCCGTTATTCGTTGATATCGGTATAAAGGCCGATCAGAAGAGCCCATCAGATGATGCAAAACACGCAACACAATTTCTCTTCCCTGTAATGCACGGCAGTGTTTCCCATACATTTATTTATTTATTTTGTGGCGGCAAATAGAAAATTAATATGTAGCGGTCAGTGTTGATATTGTCAACATTGACCGCTACACATGAATTTTCTATTTTATCTATCTATCTATCTATCTATCTATCTATCTATCTATCTATCTAGCTATCTATCCATCTATCCATCTATCTATCTATTTATTTATTTTCAGCGCACAGCCCCTAGAGCTTAGATCGGGCCCAAAAAACAAGCCCAACCTGATCTGAGCCCGTGTACGTTCTGTCTGAGCCCGGCATGGGCCCGTTCCATTGGCTGCATTCATGGCCTGGCCCAATTCCAGTTTAAAACCAAAATTTTCTTAGTAAGTTGGCTGTTTATAAGTAAACTAATTCAGAGTTGTTTGAATGAAAAAATGTTTCCTCCAATTATGTGCAGGATCTTACTGAATAGCCTACTTCCACTGTTGCAGCATTATAACATCGAATGTTATAATAGATATAACATTCTGAATATCACACTTGTAATATTATATAACATGAACATAACTCAAAGAAGTGGAGTGGAGTTTTTTTTCTCTTCAGTTGTGCGCCGCACATGCTCTCCACTGTTTTGCAGATCAGGATGATGGAGGGGATCCACTGCACTGTCTAGACAGTGGTGTAGACAGATGTATTTATTTTCCTTTCATTCCTACTTGTGTGAAACATTTTTTTAAACACAACTGAGTTAAGGGACTGTCCCGATCACTCACAAAAAACAGTGTTTCCCCGCTGCTTTCTGTTGTTATGGGACTAAATTTAGTAAAAACTGTGTGTTTTTGTGTCAATACTTTACTTGGAACTAACAAATCGTGCACTTCTGTAACAGGGAGGCTTTAATATGAAGCCGTTGGCGTGCGACGAGTACATACTTCTGCTCATGTGGATGACGTCAGTTGAATAGGCGGCCCTTCAATGTGGCCCAGGACACATTTGCATTTCCAGCGCTACACAAAATGGTCCCTATGCCGCTCAGACCACGTCCCAATGTGCTTTGAGCGATGGGCTCTCAAACTGCATTGAGGACGCGTTGGGTGTGTTTACACCTGGCATGAGAGCTGTCCACTTATGATCATCACCAAAGACGCATGTTAATGCCAGGTGTGAACGGGGCTAAATCCAAAGCTTTGCCCTCCTGCTTAAGAGAGAGTGGAATGTTGCACACGTTGCCTGACAATAAACAAACAGTTGTCAATTCATGATACTTGCCCATCTCTTAATTTTCAATCTTGTTAGGAATAGTTAAATAAATAAATAAATAATGCTACATGATCAATAAAAGGCTTCAAATAGACCTTGGTGATCTGTTGATACTGTTTCCAGTGATCCAAAAAATGCTGATCAAAGCATGCTGATCAAAGATTTTAAGATTATTGTTTAATATTGATAATTTGATTTATTATATTATTATAATATTATAATAATAACAATAATTATTATTATTTAACTTAATGTTATTTATTTTTATTTTATATTCTTTTATCCAAGTAATATTTTTTTTTTCTTATCAGGCAATTCACCCATGCAATGTAAAAAGGACAGTTTTTTGTGCCATATAATGACCAAAAAAGAAGACAAATCGTTAATCACAATTATTTGTATGACAGTATATCGTCAACACTTTCATCATCATGACAGTCATATGCATTTTTTCCATCCTCTCAGAATGATCTGTGTCTCTTTTTAATAATAACTCCTGACATGTGATTCAACAGGACAAAAAGGAGAAGGAAGTGGACGGTTTAGGGAAGAGGAGGAAAACCAGCCAGGCCGCTCATTCTGAAGACGTGAGTTACAGCCGACACAAACTCTGTTCAAACATCAAACGCAACCGTTGCTCAATACTAATACAAGGACCAACCCCCCATCCTCACAGGAGGAAGGTCTGAGAGCCAGACGGGACGACAGGCCGCCCGTCTCCACTGCCCTAGTGGAGAGGAAGATGGAGTCTGTGGTGGCGGGTAACCACAACAAGGTCAAGGTCATGGCCACCCAGCTGCTGGCCAAGTTCGAGGAGAACGCGCCGGCCCAGTCCACGGGCCTCAAGCGGCAGGTAAGGAACCGCTCCTATTCACCCCTGTTGAGAAGTGTGAGTTTATCATCTTCAGGGTAGAGTTTTCTGTCCCTGAGAACATTGAGGATGAGATTGTCTTTTGTCTGGAGTCCCTAGGATGTTCTCTGGAGTCCATGGGAGGTTCTCTGGAGTCCACAAAGGTTCTTTGGGTTCAGTGGAGGAGTCAATGGAGGACCTGTAGGACCTTGTAGTAGGTCACCTGTAGGTCAATGTAGGACCTTGCATTTCTTAACCAAGGCCCAGAATGCAAATTTTTGACGAGGCTGTGCATTGTTCTACGGTCCATAGTGCTGACTGGGTTTCACAGCGTGGGCTGAATAGGCTCAAATGGCGATGGGTTGCAGCGATCCCGGACCGGCCAATATCAGGCAGTGGGAGGGCTGTGTGGGCTTAATGGAACAGTATACGCTATTGTTCTTATAGGAAAAAAGACTTCTGTCAATGCTTGTCATTTAAGAAAACTTGTTTTGTCACTAGTTTTTATTTTTATTTTTTTTATTAATAGGGGGTGTTATTATGTATGCCCTGGTCTTTGATTATACAAAAATGATACCAACTTTTCTGGGTCTATTATAATGGGAGAAAGAGGTTGTGTTGGCACACAAGACTGAATAATGCATATGGAGATTTCATGTAGGAGCTTTGGACGGTTGTGTTTGTTACAAGTTAAAAGGTGATGCTGTATTAGATAAGGACTTTTCAATATCTCTCGTGTGTTATCTGCATTATCTTTACCTTACAGGTTTTGTTTTTACATGCATGACGTAGCGATGTAGTCGTCTTTATTCCACCATGGCTTCATCATGACCTTTCCTCATTTCCTTCTGGGTTTTGAACAACATCACATTTTCCACCTCACGTGACTCTCATGTCCTTTCATGATTCACTTCTCTCTCTCTTTCTCTCTCTCTTTGTCTCTCTTCCTCCATCATGGATGGTGAATCTGACTCATTACGGTGGTTTTGGCTGCCGTAATGTGCCACTACATGCTTGTCGCCCGCCGTCTTTATCTCACCACCCAAAGGGGGACTCGCTGCCCAATCTGGACTGCATTCTGTCCCCCTCCCCGCCCCCGGCTCCTCTGAAAGAGCCAGCCCGCCTGGCTCCCGTTCCAGCATGGAGAAAGGTAAAGAGTGGACCCCTCGACCCACCCCCAACCTCTGACGTTCCCTGTAGAAATTGTCTCCAACCCCTGGCCTTAACTGTCTAACCATCTGTCTATCTGGTGTGTAATAGTGGATTACCGCACTTTTGTGACGTAACGGTAGTTCTGCCTAATAAGCCCCCTAGACATGTGTATTGTAGTGTGGGATTGTGGTATGATCAAGTGGCCTAGATGGATATGAAGTTGTGTCGTGTGATTTTTAACCCACTGGCGTGGATCAACTACCTCTTAACCTGGCTAAGTGTGTGTGTCTGTGTTTGGATTTTGGGTGTGGCTGCTTGGCCACTAAGCCTTGGTCTGCGACGTACAGTACTGACATCATGGACTCATTGGACCGTCCTGCTTGCCTCCCCCCTTTTCCCCGGTTCAGAGACGCACTCAGCAGCAGGAGCAGCTCAGCATTCGCTATAAAGAGAGAGTGAAGTGTCAGACCCTGCCTAGCAGAGGGGAGCAGGTACGCTCTCCCCGGTTTATCCTCCCTGCGTAGTCCCAGTCAACCTACGGGCTCCAAGCTAAAGACGTCATCCAGCATTCCCTCATAGGCTGCCCCCTGCTTCCCCGTAAACCTAGCAAAAGACGAGCTTGTGGTATTTCTAGCCAGAGGGTAGTGGAAGCTAGCTGATAAATACAAACTTGTTAGTCCTTGTAGTTGTAATTGAAATGCCCGGTTATTCCAAAACTACACCCTCTGCAGGCTTTCGCCCATGTGATGAGATAGATAGGTGGATACTTCTATCTACTGTTCATCCCAGGAGGGGAATTGCGGTGTTACAGCTCACAGCTGCTCACATCAAAACAATAAACAATAGTAATAGAATACAACAGAGCAAACAGCACAACAGAATACAAAATTGTCATTATGCAATGAACCAAGAATGACTTACTAAAAAAATAGAAAGATTGTCAATATGCAATAACAATAAATAAATAACAACCATAAAAATAAACCTAAAGATAAACAAGAAATATCATCCTAAAATAAACAAACAAGAAATAATATGGAAATATACCTTAAACCTATCCACAATTCACATTCTGACAAAAAATAGGAATATCTGCATGTTTGTATATATATATATATATATATCTCCCTAATAATTGCTCCTTATGGCTGCGTCCATCGGTGTATGGATAATCGTAAGTTGCTTTGGACAAAAGCGTCTGCTAAATGATGATGATGTAAAAGCACTGTTTAAAATGATTTGGCATCAGTAGTCTGTCGAAAGGTTACCTCATCATGTTGAGGCATTTGGTTCATACCACAACTGTTTTTAAAGGTCCCATTAAACTATGTACTCCTATTCACTGTAACACTGTCTTCTACAAAAATTCGCAAAAAGATCCATTGTAATTTGTCCGTTTCTCTGTTCCTGGGGAATAGTTACGTTTTTATCAATAGTAATAGTGATGTCATGCTTCATGCGGGAGCATGAGATAATGAGAAAAGCGCAGGGCTTTCTCTCCCACCAAATAAGCCCAAATCCTTATTATGAGCACTCCCACTCCCACAATCCCAACTGACAATTGCGTTTCATTCGGTGCTGCGTCAAATCACTGAGGTCTGCGACGCTCAAAATGCCAGACACAATTACTGTAGCTACGGGACAACCATAACGGTTTTTAAAGTGGATAATAAACATGAGGTGTTTCTTCCCCCTCACACGGCGAAGGGGGAGCAAATGAAGTTACTTCCGTCCATGAGGTTTTATACTTTATAAGGGAAACACACTCATGCAGTGTATTGCTAATGCTGTGTTTTTAACGCATTGACCATGTCAACTCTGCACCGTTAGCTCACCGCTCCTGTTGGGAATGTAGTGTATGTCTGATACTCCTGCTAGGTAGTTTATTTGGTCTGTAGTTTGTAGTTCCGACGTGTGTGTGTGTGTGTGTGTGTGTGTGTGTGTGTGTGTGTGTGTGTGTGTGTGTGTGTGTGTGTGTGTGTGTGTGTGTGTGTGTGTGTGTGTGTGTGTGTGTGTGTGTGTGTGTGTGTGTGTGTGAAACAATTTTAAACCTATTTCTGATTTTGCGTACAGCATGTAGTGACCATGGGGGACCACGCAGCGCATTCAAACAAAAAAAGACGAACGATACCTTTTGTGTAGAATTTACGACTCGTATCTCGAGAGTCAGCTGGATCATCATCATTCACAACGCGTCATCATCATCCTCACCACCCTCGTGTCTCGTCTCTCAAGGCCCGGAGCAGCAGCAGCGACCAGCTGGCCGGCTCAGGCGCTCGCAGCTGCCCAAAGAAAACCATTCTGCTCCCCTCTTCCTCCACCTCCTCGCTCTCTCTGCACTCTCAGGTGACACGCGGTCTGTCTGTCGGTGTCAAATCTCGCCTCCTACCCAGCTCACCCAGTTTTTTCCCCTTTGCCTAATTGCCTCTATAGCTCCGCTTTTGACCCCCCACTGTGTGTCATCTAAGTAGGTGAATTAACTGGATTGAATAAGTGGTGATCTCCGCCTCCGTCTGAAAACCTTGTGGGTTTGATTACTTCCCTGTGATTATGTGTTGAATTAATATGAGGCTTCTCGCTGTCATTACAAATGCTTTATGCCTTGATGTAAGTAGACGTAGAAGCACACAATCTTGGGTAGTGTTATGTATGTGATATAATGTGATGTATTGTCAAGTTGGTATTTCCAAAATGGGAAGGGGATCAAGTGGTCATTTTTCTATAACTTTTTGTGAAGAACTCTGGTCAATCCCATGGAAGAATACCTCAACCACAACCAGATACCCTCTACGAGCCACTAACCCTGCCCTACGAGCCACTTGACTTACTGTGTGCTTTTGGGCATCCTCTAAAATAAGATCTTCGATGACCGTCATGGTTGAAGCAGTTCTGTGCAGAATGGTGTCCTGACTCGATCACCCGCTTGTGCCTGCAGTTGGACAATTGCATTTTCTTTTAAGATTGAGTCCAACGGTGACTGACGGTTTACTTGGCGCCATGTTTCCATGTAGTCCCCTCTGCAGGAGTGGCAGCTCCTCTACCTTGAGGGCCCGGGGCCCATTCACATCCCTAGCATACAGGAGAGGGCCAACTGCCTGATCTCTCAGTTTAAAGGCAAACCCCACAAGCCGCCAAAGGTGAATCTCATGCATGGGCATGTTGTGCAAGAGTTGGTTTTCTCGACTTGTCTTTTGTTAAGAAACAAGCATCATGAATGTATGTTTTTTTTACAGGATGGTTTATGAAAAGGTCAATTTAGCTACAGGAAAGACTTCCCCTCTGGCCGTTTGATTTATTTGGCGTATTTACTCGCATGCAAAGGACAGGCTGTCATTCCAAGTCTTTTTCCTTGTTTCAACCGTCCTTCTTGTGTCTCTCTCTTCACCCTGGAGCCTAAGAAAAAGCCCTCCCGTTTCTTTATAGAGCAGTGGTACATGTCCAGGGGCCTGGCCGAGGGCCCCGCATCGCCTCTCTCCTCTCCCGACTCTCCCAGAAAGGTTAGAGGTTGTTGCTGTGGAGAATGACTTATCAACTTCTTTGCAACTTTTTTCCTGGGAAATTTCCCTTTGAATCTGAGACCACGATGTGCTGCCTGGTTTTTTATTTTTTATTTTTTTCTATCTTTTTTAAAAATATGTTTGTTTTTTTCCTTCCATTTCGTGTCGGCCCGAATCCTTTCCAATAACTCAAATTCCTATCCTGCTATTTCTTGTAATAATAAAAGCCCTCAGACTCTAACCGCACCATCTTTTGTTTTTCCCCACCAAAATAAATCCGTCCCAATAAGTGCTAAAACTCTGCACCATTTTTTTTTGATGTTTACATTAGTGAATAAGAAGCAGTTAGGTTAAACCACTGAAATGATCTAAACCAGTGCATTTACAGCCAATGACGGCAACCTTGGACGCGTGGGAATGCTTTTTTAGAAAACCACTAAACCTTCTTGTTATTTTTATCCATTTATTGAGCTAATAATGCATTTCTCTGCAGGAGTCTGACAGAGCGCTGCGGTCTGACAACCAAATGCCCTTACACGTGCTTAGCGTTCAGGAGAGGGCGGAACGACTTGCCTGTCAGTTTGAAGGCAAGCCCTCTAGACCGCAGGTAGACTGCAGGAATGAACCTTCTGTTTAAACTGTGTCCCTAGGTTCTGAAAGTCATTCCCAGCCAATATGTATCCTCATGGCACAAACAATTTATTTTTCTAAACTTTTGAATCGTTTTAATCGTCTTTATTCTCTCCTTTCCTCTCCCGGAGCCTAAGAAAAAGCCCTCGCATTTATTTACGGAACAATGGCACCGGGCCCGAGCCCCGAGCCCCCCCGAGTCTCCGCTGTCCTCCCCCGACACTTTCCGACAGGTAGCCTTTGTGGATTCTGGAAACCAGCCGAGTTTGCAAACCCTAACACGCCACACCAGCTACTGCAAGCGCTCCTGGGAATTTTGGGAAGAAGGCCTTTTCAAATAATCCTCTCTGGGTGTTTCAAGTGACTTAACCTGACAGAGGATTGCTACAATGCGCTTTGGTTGTGGATGTGATATGTGAAGCAACTGACTTTCCATCCAAGGCAGAATGGGCATGGCTTTATCACACCGCTTCTGTCTATCCAGACGAATCCTGGGTTCCTCCGAGGGGTTTTCTACATTTTCATTTTCCATTCATTTTCCAGTCATTTGGCTTTAAAGGGAATCCCTCGCAAGTCGCATTGGTAACTTCAAAGAGAACCCCAGCATCCCTCTCGTATTTTCAATTCCTGCAATGACACGATGAAGTACTTTTTAAAACTGGGACAGACCGAACACAAATATGTGCTCGAATCTGATCCACAGTAATCCTAGAGATTTTATGGCTCCAGTTTTAGTTTAATAAAAACATTTTTTTTTATGTCCTCAATTCTTGGGGTATGTGAATGATTTGTGGATTTTTTATTTATTTTCAGATAAACATTATCCAGTTGAGCTTAATCACCCCTTTATCCATTGCATCCATGACATGTGATCATAATTCTCTGTATTTATTTTAATTTAAAAGCTTTTATTTATTTATATATATTTCAAATATTAAACAAAACATGTGAAGATATGCACCTATCAACCACAACATTAACATTAGTCAGTTCTTGAAGTTGATGTGTTGGAAGCAGGAAAAATGGACAATCGTAAGGATCTGAGCGACTTTGACAAGGGCCAAGTTGTGATGGCTAGACGACTACTTTTCGGGGGGTTTCCCGGTACGCAGTGGTTAGTACCTACCAAAAGTTGTCCTAGGAAGGACAATTGGTGAACCGATGACAGGGTCATGGGCACCCATGGGCTCATTGATGCGCGTGGGGAGCGAAGTCTACCCCGTCTGGTCTGATCCCACAGAAGAGCTACTGAAGCACAAATTGCTGAGCACACACTGCATCGCAGCCTGCTGTGTATGGGGCTGTGTAGCTGCAGACTGGTCAGAGTGTCCATGCTGACCCGAATCCACCGCCAAAAGCCCCTACAAATGAGCATGTGAGCGGACTGGACAGAACAGAACTGGAATGGAAGATGGTGGCCTGGTCTGATGAATCAAGTTTTTTCTTACATCATGTTGATGGACAGGTGCGTGCTCATCATGTACCTGGGGAAGAGATGGTACCAGGATGCACTATGGGAAGAAGGAAAGCCAGCGGAGGCAGTATGATGCTCTGCGCATGTTCTGCTGGGAAACCTTGGGTCCTGGCATTCATGTGGATGTTACTTTGACACGTAGCACCAACCTAAACATTGTTGCAGACCAAGTACACCTTCATGGCAACGGTATTCCATGATGGCAGTGGCCTCTTTCAGCAGTATAATGCGCCCCGCCACACTTAAAAAAAAATGTTCAGAAATGTTTTGAGGAATATGAAAAAGAGTTCATGGCGTTAACTTAGCCTCCAAATCCCAAGATTTAAATTCGATTGAGAATCTGTGGGATGTGCTGGAACAAAATGCCCGATCCACCAAGGCCCCATCTCACAACTTCCAGGACTTAAAGGATCTGCTATTAACGTCTTGGTACCAGATACCACAGGACACCTTCAGAGGTCTTCTGGAGTCCATGCCTCAACGGGTCAAAGCTGTTTTGGCGGCACGAGGGGGGCCGACACAATATTTGGCAGGAGGTTTTAATGTTGTGGCTGATTGGTGTATATTTATGATTTATATTTTTCATTATATATATAAATTGTGTGTGTGTGTGTGTGTGTGTGTGTGTGTGTGTGTATATATATATATATATATATATATATATATATATATATATATATATATATATATATATATATATATATATATATATATATATTATTATTATTATTATTATTCCTAAGCTGTGTGTATGCATGACACCAGAGCATGGGTGCGTAATTCTGAGCAGTAACCAATAGCCATCAAGCAGGATATTATTCAAGCAGAGAATCACTCAACAGCTGTTGTTTCTCAACAAAGTAGTGCCATAGTTAATGTTTGCTCTCATCCTTTAAATGTCTCAAATCTGACTGTATTTTGTGGGTGATTTTAAATGCATTGCGACTTATGGCATGAATGAGAGCTAAAGCTTTTTTAACGTGTTTTTGTGTTTGGCCATTTGTATAGTGTGTGTAGGGTGTATCCAAGCATTTAGTGTGCATAGTGTGCAACCACTTTTTCCCCACTTAATTTCCTTTCCCAATCTGCCCTTTCACATCGTCACTGCCATGTCATACTTTGCACTCCAAAAGCCCATATTTTGCCCTGCTTCTTTCTCTGAAACTCATTTCCTTTCCTTTTTTTCCCCCGTCCTCGATGCTGTCGATAGCGCTATGTAAAGATGTACACGGGGGGCGTTAGCTTTTTGGCTGAGCAGATAGCCAATCAGCTTCAATCTCAGGAACAACCAAAGCCCCTACTTGACAAGAGGGAATTGGTAAGAGTCCGCCGTGTGCCATGGGAAAGCAAAGCATGTGGTAGTACCCCAACTGAAGTGTTGTTTTGGTAGAGTAACCTTGTGGTAGAGAGTTGCCCTCCATGGATTACCAACAGCTGCAACACCTCCTTGAGTCCTGAAGACCTTTGTGTTTGCTCTACTACTAACTCTTTTTATAGTAAGTGTGTGTGGGTATATGTATTGTCCATGCAAAACAACATTTGCACTAGGGCTATAGCGGTATGAAATTTTTCTTACCCTGGTGAAAAAGCAACATATCCCGAAAAACAGTGTGTTTGTAGTTGTTTTATTTGGAGGGTCGGGGCACGGAGAAACGGAGCACGAGCTCGTGCCGCCGTTCCTCCACGTTCAATTGTTACAGCCCTAGAAATATTTAATTTGTGATAACTAAACAATGATTATTGTGTTTATATTTCATATCACACGCCATATGCACTTCTCTCACTTTCAACAGCAAAAAAATGTTGTAGGCATTTTTTATTTTATTTTATTATTTGCGGTGATAAGCTCAACCTGGCGGTGAGGTCACGTGACCACGGTAATGCGGTTAACGTCACAGCCCTAGGTTGCACAGGGACTTCTCCAATAAAATAAATTGTCATTATGTGGTCTTATCTCACAGCTACAAAACTGTACAATCTCTGGTACATTAGAGGTTTTGGATTTGTGACCTATTTTTCGATATTCCACATCAACGTTTTTGTCGTTGTGCTTTCCGCTCCTTCCCCTTTCCAAGCGAGGTCTACGCTAATTCCTCTCCCCGCCACCCTCCCTGATAAGACGTCTTGTTGCCGTACCTCCACAGGGCTCCCTGAGGAAAGAGTTCCCCGTCAACATCGGCGGCAGCGACGTCTGCTTTTTCTGCCGGAAGCGGGTGTACGTCATGGAGAGGCTGAGTGCCGAGGGGAGGTTCTTCCACCGCAGCTGCTTCAAGTGCGATTACTGCAACACAACGCTGCGGCTCTCCTCCTATGCCTTCGACGTGGAGGACGGTACGGATCAAACGGAGATAAGCGCACTTGTTTATTGTCAGCGGCAGTGGACAATGCTGCACTGTTAGCGACTGCTGCCATTTAGTTCATCTGTCGGCCAAAATGGTGGGGAAAAATGACATTACATTGCGTTGCATTACATAACTTTAGCTTATTGAATTGACTGATGTCAATGATGAGCTATTAACTTTAAATTGTGATTAATACCTTTAACATCATTCATGTCTCAATTGTTGACACTGCCATCTCCATTGCAAGCATTTATGGGCCCAAATGTAGACGATCCTTCCCTGTCCAGCACTTTTTCTCATCCTTCTCTAGCTACACCAACACAGCAATTATAATTGGAGGCAACTAGAGGACTAGAATTGGCAATCTAAATAAACAGAAAATGTCATTTTGGTCTGGGTGATACCCGGTCATTGCACCACCCGGCGACAAGGGAATATTCCTACTTCCCTTAATTTCCCCCACTTGATGTGAAGTGTTATCTTAACTTATCTGATCTTTTCACCAGGTCGCTGTTCATCCTTTCGTATTGACTTCTTTCCAACAGCAACTCAATTATTCGTTCATCTCAGAGGCCAACATTCGTCACTCACAGTAATCATAATTTACTGGAAAGCAAAGACAGTTTAAATATCACCCAAAACAATTGGGAAATATTAACTAATCTGCACTCTATGTATCAACTCAGTGAATTATTTCATGAACACCAGCACAAGTTGGGACATTGTTGTTGTGATTTTTGGCTCTTCTTCACCAGCAGGGCGTTGGGCTCAAAGTGTTTTTGCGGCTGCTCAGATACAATATGAAACTGTTCTGACTTCATTCACACACAAAAAACAAAAACAGTCTCATCAGTGTTGATGAGGGCATAACACAGGCCAGCTAAAGGGTGGCTTTTTCTTTTCAAAACATGCATTGCAGGTGGAGAATTTGAATTCCACATCCAGATGGCAATGGCAAACAGACCCTTTCTGTTGTATGCCCTGCCTTCTAAAGAGATGACAAAACTAAAAAAAAAGATAATCACCCTTAAAATTGCTGAATGTTATATTATTCAGTGTATTGTTGTATTAATCAACAATCAAATTGTACCAATGGTACAACTAATATTAATTGTAACTAATTGTATTAATTAATTGTTATTGTTATTATTGTATTAATTATAATGTATTATTCTCCACTGATGTATTACTTGGGTTTTCCTTCGAATAGTGTCTGGTGAACCCTTGAAGGCTGTGTCACATCATCCTACATATTTGTGCTGCATGTGTTAAACCTTCCATAAAGGGATTTGTTATATAATGCTTTTTATTATCCCCTCCTGGCTCAGGTCTTATTATTCTTTGGCAATTGGTCCTCAGAGTCCACTGCAGTCTTATGATGTACTTTTTTTTTTTCTTCCTCTCTGGAAGGTGACTATTGTGTCAGTGGACAGGCAGCAGATTGTTAGCTTGGATTGTGTGGCCGCCGTGGGACTGAAGCCCACCGGCGGGCCATGGCTCCTTCCCAAATGCCCACTGAGGCCCTGAACTGGGAAACAAGGAAAAAAGAGGGCAGTCATTTCGACCATGAATGCCAAACACTCCTGCGGCAGACACAGTGATCCTATGGTGGAACATGCGAGGATTAGAGACTCTGAGTTGACGGGAGGTAAATTAACTTGTGTTTTTATGCACTTACTTTGTTTCCTGCTCACCTGTTTGTTTTCTTTGACTTGCAGGGAAGTTTTACTGCAAGCCCCACTACTGTTACCGTTCGTCTGGCCAGGCTCAAAGGAAGAGGCCAGCTCCAGCCACTGCTCCTCTCTGTCCTAAGGTACCTGCTGCTTTTGACTAAAATAGGCCCTGTCATCTTTTGTAACTTAAGTAGGCTGTCTTATCTTACAGCAATATGTAAAATCCATACCTTCTTTAATTAACCCTGTTCTCTGACCACTCTGTATGGAAAGTTCTGGGGACAAAGAATCCATTAACCACTGAGACTAGGGCTCTTGCGATTGTAAATGTTCTCCTCTTCGTCCATCCCCAGGAGAGCCAGGCGGCCAAGCTTTCCCCGGTGACCGTGGACGCTCCCTGCAGGGCCGTGGCAGACAATGGCCCCTCAGCCGAGCGCCGTCCCTCAGGTACCCCGCTTTCCTCTTTCGTCGTAGCGCCGGCACCTGGCCGACTGGCCCTGGGAGTCTCGCTGCGCGCCCTCCACCGCACCCTGTCCTGGACCTGCCACCAGGTGGCGCACAATCCCCTAGACTCTCCCTTCCTGTGCACCTACTGCATCTACCTCCTGTGCTGTCTCACCCTCAACGCCCTGCTCAACCTACTGTAGCATGACTCTCCCTCTACCTCCCTTCCTCTTCCTCTTTCAACTCTTAACCTCTGACTGTAATGTACATGGCTCACTGATGTACCTCTTGTGATGTTCTTCAAGTGTGTGGTCTGTCTCTTGAAGATGCAGCAATCCGGTCGTTCCTTCCTGGAACTGAATGGATAATTTGCGGTTGATTACATGCAGCTCCCTGGGTCAATTAACAAGGGAATGTTGACAAAGGGGCGAGCAAACCCTCAATCGTAACACTTTTGTAATTGCACACTAGACGGCAATAACTGCTTGTAACTCTGCCACTTGTCAATTCTCATGTTTTCCTCACTTCATCTGGCGGTGGGGTGCTAGATTTACTGATGTAAACTAGATGTCATATTAAGTAATGAAGAGCTTCTCAATTTGAGAGAAAATTAGTTGTTTACCTCCAGTTTCCAGCCCTTGCTTTGTGCCTGCCTGTACTTCAATACAGAGCCAAATTTTTCTCTGCTGTGATTTTAGCCTCTAGTGGCCCACGACTTATCTGTTTTATCCAGCACTTCCCCCCCTGTAGCCGTTTCCGAGGCAGCTTTGTGATGTGTGTTTTCCCTATAAGCTGCACCGACACCCCCCCGACCCCCCCGTCCACTGAAACGCACCGTGTCGTGATCAAGAGCCTGTATCCGTGCTGGTGATTGGTTCCTCTGTAAGCTTTACCTTTTCCCCTCCTATCAGGGCGGCTTAGAGCTGTATTAGCGTTTTGAGTTAGTGCCTGTTATTGATCCTCCTGTCATACTCATCCCTCCTCCTCCTCCTCCTCCTGTCAGTCCATCCCGGCTACCCCATCCACCTCTATCCCTCTGGCTTTCACCCCCAACGCTGCTTCACCGAGAATATGTATTAATCACTGCATCATTTCATACACATCATGGTCGAATTCATAATAGTAACGCAACAAGAGTAATATACAATATTCAAGATATCGTAATGCATAATTGCGCAAGAATAAACTTAAGCTCTTTTCAAGGACTAACTCCATATACAGTAGAATAATAACAGATGTAAGAAAATAATTATGTCTAGGCCTGCTGCGTTGTGTGGCAAATGTAGTGAAGTGTAGAATTTGACATTTGTAAATACTATAGCAGATTAATAATGTACAACTTTGGGACGGCCACTGTCCATTCCCCACATATTTCATTTGTTCACTTGGCTGTTGAATCGTGGCATAGTCCGCTCCGTTATTCATCCAAAGCTAACTAACTAAATCTAACATCGTTCTGAGTAATTAATGAGAATGTTGACATGCCAAACACGGCTTCCAGCCATCTACATGAGACAACCACACACACTCAAATATCACATTCACTGCCTCACCGCTCCACTGCGCTATTGTTTTTTAGTGGTTTGTATGAGGTCATTGCTTACAGCATTTCCAGTCATTTTGTCCGACCTACATAGAGAGCAAGTTTATCTCCTTCAATGAGTGGAGAGTCATCATGTAAACCATTTGGACAATTCTCAAAAAAAAAGTGTTGGTGTTTAATTTAGTCTCAAACTAATTTCCTCGAGACCAGTTTATGAAAAACAAACAAAAATACATCAGTTTTAAGGTTTGCCTCTTAGGGTGGGAGAAAGGCAAGGCACCAAACTTGTAAATGTTACTAGGCATTCTATCAAATGACTATTATAAAAGCTGAAAGATATTTGTGTTTTAAGTCTCAGAGTGCTGTAGGTAAATGATCTAATGCAATAAATTCCTTCGTAGATTTGAATTCTGTTTTTTTTTTTGTTTGTCAATCTGTCCTGTGAGTGTAAGGTTTGGAGAAGGTTCACATTAGGTTGCATACTGTCAGATAGCAAACACAGATCACTTTGTAGCCTTTGCTTGCAACGGACTTGATGTTGCATGTAATAATTTGGAATGGCACTTCACCCACACAGTTGCTTTTGATCCTTAATCAGCGTGGCACATTCCGTCGATTCTTCCAGATGAATTCCGGCCAACGTGGAGCCAAGCTGGTGGTACTGTAGGTTAATTCACAATCGCTTTCCCCCAGACAGTGATGCATGGCCCCTGCACTGCTGAGTTCTTTCCTCTCCCCTTCTTCTCTCCTATCTTTTCTCCTATCTCCTCTCCCTTTTTTCCCCGTCCACCCGGCGTTCTATCGTCGCTGGCCAAACTTGCCCTCAAACGCTTTGCGTCTTCTGTCCCCCTCCAGTCCCTGAGGTCAACGGGCTGCAGGAGCCCAGCCTGCCCAAGCGCCTGCGGGGGACACCGGAGCGCATCGAGCTCGAGAACTACCGGCTGTCCCTGCAGCGGGAGGAGGAGCTGGAGGAGGTGCCAGAGGAGACCCTGGCCGAGCACAACCTCAGCAGCGTGCTGGACAAAGCTGCAGACGTCGACCTGGGATCCAGGTGAGAGCTCGTCGGGTGTGCTGTGAAAATGTTTCAAATTCCACTTGAAAAAAAGATGTATTGGAAACGTGTTGCAAGATCAAAATTGCAAGGCAGTACCTATTTGTCAGCCTGTCACATACTCTACGCAGGACAATGCAAAGGGTGTTTCTCACGTTCAAATAACATTATGAAAAAAATACTTGGAAAATTACACCAAAAAACGCATTCTCTATACATATACTCATGTATATACAGTATGTGGATTCGCCGTCGCTGTGGAAAAAAATAAATAAATGAAATGCATTGTATATCAACCAGAAAAAGCTTTATTCTACACAGAACAATGTTTGGTTGTTTGTAAATGCATTATCAGTGAATTGAAAAATGAAGCATTTACAAAAACATAACCTGTGTTTTCTTCTACGGGACAATGTTTGTTTTCACGACACTGCAGTAAACTAAACTAAACTACGTTATCAATAAAAGGGGAATAAAGCATCAATCTGATAAAAATAACAGTGATTACATCAGAAGGAAAACAACTGATTGAGTTTGTCAAATTTAAGATGCTGACATCCAAAAATATGGGAAATGTCTCTCGTCAACCAATTCACGCATAGGCAAGACAAGTGAATAATATTGTAGAATTTTTAAAAGGATGTACTGACCATCTTCTGTTTTTTTTATTTTTCGGCCGTGATTGATTGATAGAAAATACAAAATTATACATTCCTCCTCAGTAGCCATTTTTAAATACTGTGCTCAACGCTTCCTCCTATTAGTGGTTTTGGCGCCCCCTTGTGGAGTATGTGTAAGCAAAAGTGCATACGGTCACGTACCTGTGTTGCGTATTGTAGCTTGCGTACAGTGTGTTATGGGCCTAATTCATCAGTTCCAGCAGAACAGCAGCTCTGTGTTCATCATAACAAGCTCGAGACACCTGGACCCTACTTACACTGACCCGTCTCCCTCATGAGGATCTCTTTCCCCTTTTTTCCTTTTAAAAAGACAAAAAGAAAACAACCTCTCTAACTCGACTAGTTATTATTTCTAGAGAATGTTTCGCTGGTGGTGACTGCGATATGCAGTGGTTTGATACTAGCCACAAGATGTACTTATTGTAAGTCACTTTGGACAAAAGCGTTTGATCAACTAAGTAATGTTAAGTTTAAGGTAGCTATTAGTAGTGATGTAAGGATCAGCTGTTTTACCCTTCACTCGGTGAAGAGAGTAAGAGAAAGAGTTGTTACATTTTTCCGACTCTGCATCAGTTCCACCACCACCCTGCATTAAAATCTTTTTCCGCAGATTTGTGGATTGTCGTATTTATTTGTCGATTGAGTGAAAACATATATTTGCGAATTGCCACACAGAATTCCTTCTGTGAAATTGGATTTTTTCTTTCCTCCCCGGCGTGTGCCTCTACAGTAGCTCGGAGTCCGACATGGATGAGGAAGATGAGGAGGAGGATCCGGAGGAGGAGGAGGAGGAGGAGGAGGAGGAAGAGGAAGAGGAGGAGCCAGAGGAAGAGGAGGCCCATGCCGAGCAGCACCACGGCCCCTCCAGCCCCTCGGACCTGGGCGGGGTACCCTGGAAGGAGGCGGTGGAGCTCCACTCCAAGCTGAAGGGAGAGGACGACCCCGGTTTGGCCGAGGAAGAGGAGGCCCCGGCCGACGCCGTCAGCAGGGACAAAGAGGAGGACGAGGAGGACGAGGAGGAGGAAGACTATGAAGAGTCTAGCAATGGTTGGTTTATTTTTTATTTGTTTTCTCAATATATTACTGTTGTTGCAGGCTCACCGGCTCCCTGGGGTACTCGAATTTCGACCTCTGAAATTAATGTACAGGAATACCTTGAAAATAGCCCCTTTGCTGTGCTGAAGTGCTTGAAAAGTCAGTGAAAACAACGTCATAATTGAGAAACCTGTGATATTCCCCCTGGTTTTATTATTCAAATTGTAATGTAATAACAGGGTTCTTACCAGGTCATTGAGGTGCTTGAAGTGCCTGGTTTTCCTCCTCAGAAATACCTTGAAAATAATAGCCCCTCTATTGTGCTGAAGTGCTTGAAAAGTCCTGATAATTGAAAACCTGTGATATTCCCCCTGGTTTTGTTATTCAAATCATGACATAATTTAAAAAAAACCATTCAGAATCTCTTTTACAACATAGATGATTCCAGGGAAATGTACATTTAATCCAGCATGGCTATAAATAGACACTTACTGTATAATAGTAGATGGCAATGAGATTAATAATAGATATATAGATATAATAGATATTCTAATATACAGTAAGTACAAATACACAATAAAGACAACGAGACTGAGATTAGATTATATTTTAGTTAATGAAGATCACATTGAAAATTTAGAATTTATTTATTTATGATGTCCTTGGAAATGGGAAGAAAATGGTGCTTTAAAGTCCTTGAATTTCGTTTTGTAATGCCAGAATGATTCCTGTTCATGTTTGTTACTGTGTTTAGTGTAGAATGTTTCATAATGGTGTCCCAAGTGCTGGGGGAGGAAAAAAACCAATTGTTTCAAAACGACCTACGTCAGATTCCAGTCAGCCTCCCCGTGTCTGGTGTCGTCTTTTTTTCTTTCTCTTCCGTCTTCCCTACATCTACATCCTGTCCTAAATTCATTCAAAGAACCCCTGTAGCTTTTCATAAGAATGTGTCTCAACTGTCTCACCATTTCAAACTGTTTCTTCACGTCCGCCTCCTCTTCCCCTCTTCCCCCTGTTTGTCTGCTATTATTATTACTATTATTTGGGATTTGTCTCCCCCTTCTGGCAGAGGGGGAGTACTGCCCCTGGGAGAGGGAGCTCCAGTCAGGGCTTTGGCTGGAGAAGCACCTCACAGACGAAGAGGATGTTGGTACATTTAAAGGTAGCACCGCTGCCTGTGGATGTGTTTGCAGTAACTCCTGACATACATTGACAGTTTTATAACCCCAGGTTTGAGTTGACTTTCCTTTTGCCTGTTTCCAAAATGAGTCGATTCTTCAGTTCTGTTTATTCGTTGTTTTTTTTCTCCCAATTCATTTTTTTTATTCTCCACTGTGCTTTAAAATGACTTTTTTTCCCCAGATGAAAAGGACTGTGTGTGAGTTTGAAGCCTTGCCGCATTTATATTTATCTCTGCTCTTTCACCACTTTTTATGTCACTTTTTTTTGTCCATTAAAAAATACTAATCTGATAAATGCCAAGTAGTTTTACAGGTCTACGCTATTTTCTAATCACGATGCAGCCGTGGCTTGTAAGAGGGATTGGCAGAAAGGTGGGGGGAGGGTTATTTGATTTCCACTCGGCTCAGAGATGTTCACATTAAAAAGGTTTGACTTTGGGGTGCAGTTGTAGTGCATGCAGCCTCCACTCCAATCTTCTCTTTGCTATTGTACTCTCTAATCATCCCCCTGCCGTCTTCTCTTGTCTCTCCCTCCCCATCCGCCCCACTGTGTGTTTTCCTTCATTCTCCTTGCCCTTTCATTCCAACACCCTAATCTAACATTACACCACGGAATATCACACCCAAACACCCTCCTCACCCCCAAAACGCAGCCCGGAACCTCCATATCCAGCAGGTTCTGCACCCCGTGGACCCCCTGTTCATCCCGGGCGGCGGGGGGAGGAGGGGGACGCACTGGGACTCGGAGGGGGGTGGAGGGGAGGGCTGCCCGCCCTCAGCCCCCCAGCTTCCCCAGCCCTCCGAGCGCACGCCGGCCTCTTCCACAGGTAACCCCCCCCCACCAGCCAGAGAGGAACCTCCACCCCACTAAGGAGGCGATTGACAGGCAGGGCTCCCAGCGCTGTAGGGTTAGGCAGGCTGGATTCTCGCCAGGTCCTTGAGGTGTTTGAGCTGCTTGAATTTCCTGTCCTCGAAAAAAAGTACCGGAATACCTTTAAAACAACCCTCTTCTCTGTGAAGTGCTTGAAAAGTCCTTGAAAAAATGCGACCATTGAAAACCTGTGATATTCCCCCTTTTTTATTCAAATTGTAACATATTATAAATTTTTCCAGAACAGCTTTTATGACTATGATTATGCAAGGGAAGTAAATGTAATCCAGCGTGGTTAGAAATAGACAGTTATAGTAGATGACAATGAGATTATTGACAGATAAATAGATGTAAATAATAGACGTTCAGACTATTTAATTAGTGACACTTTAATTAATAAAAATCACATTGATATAGTCCTTAAAAATGGAAAAATAGTGCTGAAAGAAGTACTTGAAAGTCCCCTAATTAGATTTTATAATGCCAGAATGAACCCTGGTTAGGTGTTGGGTCACCCCAAGGGTTTTTTTTTTCTGTCTGTGTTTGTCTGAACTGTTTTTCTGACAGGAATTCTATTGCCACCTCCCCCCACTAACCCACACTCCGCCGCCTTTATTGGATCTTTGGTTTACACTTTGTTATGTTGCTTCCTATTTCTTAACTCCGTGGTCTTTTTTTATGTTGTTGTTTTATGTTGGTATGTTTGTGCGATCGCAGGTTCCCCTCAGAACGACAGTCATTTTCCTCTTTGAAACTTTTGTTGCGCTTTGTTCTCCTGTGTTCTGCGTTTGTTCTTTCCCATGTGCCTAATTATCTGTCTGACATTTTTTTTTCCTCTCTCTCTCTCTCTCTCTCTCTCTCTCTCTCTATCTCCCTCCCTCCCTCCCTCATTTGTCCTTTGTCTCCTGGCTTTAAATGTAGCCCCCGCCCACACATCCGCCCGATACGAGGCAGTGAGAGTCTGGTTGGAGTCCATCTCCGGAGGTAGTGCAGACTTTACGAACCAAAAAAACAATCCCCAAAAAGATCGGGATAAGAGGGATTGTGCGATCCCTCCGCGGTCTCGTTTTCTTGCCTATCCACCTTTTTTTTTTTTTTTTTTTTTTCCTCCCCCTATCCGCTGTCGTTTCCCCCGACCGGCAAACTCACATGCATGCATGCTGCGGTACCGCCACCAGGGAGAGATCGGCCCCCCTTTTTCTTCCCTGCGACCTCTGACCCCGGCTCGCTCTCTCTTTCTCTCGCTCTCTCTCTGTACAGTGCAGCCATGCATTACAACAACGGAGGTTAATAAACCACACAGTGTTCTGTGCACCGTTAAACATTGTATGGCTCAACTGCTAATCAATGTGTCTGTGACCTCAGATAGAAAGATGGATAGATATAGATAGATACTTTATTCATCGTTTATTCATCCCATCAAAATTGGCAATGAAAATAATAAGGTAATATTAGCTAATACACAATAAACCTCAATAAAAAATGACCTAAAAAACAAGTGTTGTGCATAAACCAAAATAAACACTAAACAAGAAACGTATATATTTGCTATGAATAATAAATAAAGAATAAAGAAGAATAAAAAATAAAATGAACCTAACAGTTAACCGAAAAAATCTGAAATGAAATAAACTAAAGATAAATAATGAACACTTTAAAATTGCGAGTGTACACAAGACCTAACGATAAGTATTAAGTATAAACCTGTAAATTGACAAAAATAACTATAAAATAAACCTAGAATTTAAACAGTGAACAAGAAAAAATTGGCCATGTACAGTAACCTAGAAGTAAACGGTAGGGAAATTTGCCAATACTCAATTCATCTACATTAGCAATAGAAATAAAAACATTACACTACTACTACTGCAACGCTTCTATACTACTACATCACTAAATACACTGCCGCCACATTAGTAGGTTGGAAGGCAGTTTAATATAATCAGATATTAATGTACTGCTTATAATATAATAATAATATAATATAATAATAATAATAAACATAATACATACACAGACAAACGGCCACACAGGGCCCGCTCACTTTTCAAAATGACCACTGGAATTGTCTAGTGGTACTTAAAAGAACAAAATTGCCTTACATTGTATTTCACTAATTCTGGACCCTCCAAAATGTCCCACCGGTGGTCTGCCTCACGCATGTCACAAACACGGATGGACTAAAACAATACCATTCATTACAGACATCTGGTGTCACAAATGTGTTTTTTTTCTCCAGGTTCGGTGTGTCACCCGAGTAGATTCTAGGGTCTCATTTGTTGTTTGACCCAGAACATGGATTCAGGAGAGAAGGAACACCTGCTTGTTTACCAACGGATCTCATTAACATTTTTTGTTGCCCGTGCGGAAACAAATAGGTGCATGTCTCTAATCACTAATAGCGCTTTTGCTTCCCTGTTTTTTTTCCTCACAGTTTTTCCACAGACCACTTTTAAACTAATGATGTTTTAATTTTTTTTAACTTTTATGTTGTTTACATCTTTTATGCTTTTAAAAACACGTGGTCTGTATAATTTCCTCTTTCAGAGATGCCCCACTACGCGTGAGTTTTGATAGCTTTTTTTTTTTTTTTTTTTTAAACCCATGGAGCGATCTTTGTACCTCCTGCTTCTTTTCTATTATATTTCTTTTTTCTTTACCCTGCAGCAGGCATTCTCAGACACGTTCAGATAAGGTGAAGCAGTTAACAGAAGCTCTTACTGACTTTTCTTTATTGAACAATCAGAGAGCAGAATAGCCGGTTGTCAGTCATTCCGATCTTTGTCCTACCAGAACCCGGCGAAGACGTCAACCCGGACGCAGAAGCAGACAGTCCAGATTTGGGACCAGGCACGGAGATCGATCAGAGTAGGATAAGCAGCATAATACGAGTATAATTGTAATAGGCCATTGGGGACTCGCTGGATCGACAGCTATTGCTTGTCGTTCGTCTCTCCCTTCCAGACGATATTCCTTCGGATGCGGAAGTGGAGGCTGTCTTGCATCAGTCGCCGCACCTTCAAGCACTTCCTGACGAAGCGTGGAACACAGATAGTCTGGGAAAAGCCTCCAGCATAGGTGAGAGACAATGGAGATATCGTCACATTTAAGAAATTGTATTTCACGTCTATTAGCGCATTTATGCATTTGTGCTCATTGCATTGCATCATATGTTTTCAGAACCAGGCAGTGCAAGCCCTGTTCAGAAAGAAGATATTCTCTTCTTTGGCAACAAACCATCTCCCGAACATGAGGCGGAGGTAAGAAAGGCAGCACATGTGTGATGCTTGTTGAGTTTAACTTCTCATCTCTTCATCTTGTTTAATGTTTGTTTTTTGTTTTGTTTTCCAGATTAGGCAGATGACTCCTCCCTGCTCGGTCAAATCTCCTAGCTCGTGCTTTTTCCCAGAACCCTTTGTAACAGAGGAAGTCCCGCCTGAGAGGACAGCCCCGTCACCGCTTACGAAGAGCTCTCCATGCCCCTCGCCTGCTCCTGTCCTGTCTCCTGTTCCCACCTCGACTCCTCCTGCGTCGCCTACTAAATCACCCGTTATTTCCCCCGTTAGGTCCCCGATCCGTTCTCAGCCCGTACCCCTGCCGGAGACTTGCTCCTCCAAATCTCCTGTCTACCCACAGCGCTCCATTTGCCCACTCACAGGCAACCCCCTCTCTCCCATCTGTGCACAGCCTTGTCAGGAGCCCTCCTCGCCCCTCTCCTCAAACTCCCCCGTCAGAGCTCAGCCCATCCCGGGCGTTACCTCCACACCGATGACCAAAGCGGACAGCGCCACATCAGAGTCCTCAAAATCTATGGACTCCTCCATAGAGGAGACCCCCTCTAAGAAGAGCGACATCATTGAGGAGTTCTGGCTAAAGAGTGCTGAGATCAGGAAGAGTCTAGGCCTTTCTCCTCTCGACCGCAGCAGTAGGATCCTCGAGAAGAGTGTTACGGTCCCCACCCCGGACTCCTCCTCCTCCCCCCACAAGCCCCTCCAACCTCCAGACCTGTCTGGGGAGCTAAAGCCTCCTTTCACCGGACGCTCTGTCATCCGCAGGCTCAATATCACTCTGGAGGGTCAGGTGATTACGCCCATTTATCCCGTGGAACCCATAAGCAACGGTTCTGACAAGCGTGACCTGAGCAGTAGCTCTGGCTTGGGCCTCAACGGGAGCATGGCCACCAGCCAGGCGGTCCACAGCGACAGCTACAACACCACGGACTCCGCCATGCTTACCCCTCCCTCCAGCCCACCGCCGCCTGTGCCCGCCAACCAGTCTCCAGCCGTGCTGAGGCCGCAGAAGAACCAGGTGTCGTGGAACAATGGCCCGGAGTCGCCCGCGGCCCAACCGCCCAAGGACTGGGCGCCCGCCAAACCTAAGACCCCCGTTCCCACGCCCAGGACCCAGCTGAGCCCCGTGTCCATGCCCATGCCTGCTCCAAGGACGGTGAGATTGCCGATCAAGGAACCCGAAGAGGTCCAGGTGGTGGTCATGAGGGAGAAGAAGAAGCATCGAAGGGAGGAGGTGAGGAAGTCGTTTGTGGAGACTGTGGCGGAGATTCCCTTCGCTGACGACGTGGAGGACACCTACGACGAGCGCACGCCAGAGACAAGCATCAACAGGTTCTACACTCCGCCCACGAGCAGGCCCAACAGGGACAAACCTCCCCTGCACTTGGCCCTGGCCATGGAGAACGGGAAACCCAACATCCCCAAAAACCCTGCCTCCAAGCCTCACAGGGAGACTCAGTTCTCTCCGGAGGCCAAGGAGATTGCCGAGGAGAGGATGAGGGCCAGAGAGAAGTGCATCAAGAGCCAGGCTCTGAAAGACGCCATGGCCAAGCAGCTGAACAAAATGAAAGAGTCCGACGTAGCCAAGGGAGCCTCCGCTAAGGTGGCGTGGAACATCACCCCAGACGGCGACGGAAAGAGCAGGAAAACGCCCAAGACGTCAGCCGTCAAAGCCCTGGAGTCGAAAAAGGCAGAGACTCTCCCCGAGCGCTTCTTCAGCAGCAACAAGAGCCTGGACAGCTCCGTGGCCTCATCGGACGGCTCGTCCGGTGGGAAGAGCAAGAAACGCAGCTCCCTCTTCTCGCCCCGTAAGATCAAGAAGGAGAAGAAGGCCAAGAACGAGAGCAGCAGCAGCAGCAGCAGGCTTTCCGGCACGGAGGACACTCCTCCCAAACACAAGTCGCTGTGGAAGGCAGTCTTCTCGGGTTACAAGAAAGACAAGAAGAAGAAAGAAGACAAGTCGTGTCCCAGCACTCCATCCTCCAGCTCCACCACTCAGAATTCCAGCAAGAAGAGGGCCTCACCTGTCAGCAAGTCGGGTAAAGCAGAGGGTCGCAGCCTTGCTTTTGAAGGCAGTGTTGAGGCTGCCATGCATTTCTCAGGGAAAATAACCGGCTTGTTACTCTGTCATATTTTTACAGACCTCAGACTTCAGAAATCACGGCGGAATCTGAGCTTCTCTGAGGACTCGGACCTGTCCTGCGATGACGTCCTGGAGAGGTCATCCCAGAACTTGAAGGCGGACGTGAGTAAACAACAGACGCCACTCAATAACCCAATTTGAGACATTTTCACCATTTTAAGTTTGCGGCACCCGTCACCACCTATTCATCCATTTGTTTTTCTCACTCTGCCACGTCTCTTCCCACCATAGCAACACACGGACATCTTTGACTTAGTGTCGGGAATTCAAAAGGAAGCTCTGAAAGAGGAGAAGCTCGGAAAGGAGAGAAGGAGGGAGTTAAAGAGGGCAAAAAGTAGACAGAGAGAAAAAGAAGGAAAGCGTGAAAGAGTTGGCGATCGAGAGAGGGAGAAAGAAGACGATGAGGTATTGCGCAGCAGAGGCACGAAAGCTTTTGAATTTCAAATTGACAGTGAAATGTACGACTTCATATGTAGATGATGAAGTCTACCTCTCCTTTGTTGTCACAGATGTGTCTGAAGTTAATGCACTTCCGATGACGGTGGAATAATTGCGCTTTTAATACTTCTAAATCCTGATAAAGAGTTCCAAGAATTTGAATTGTGAATAGCAATAATGTGAAATATTTTTTTAGAACCGGTCAATCTTTTTAAAATGCATTGAAGGGCTCCCAACCTCCGCTGCAAGAAATTAATAAATATTCATCTTCACATATCCGAAGGGAAAATGGAGGGGCCATTCTTCCATTCACAATGCGAAAAACGAGAAATAATCTATGCTGCTTCTGAAATCAGTTCTATAATTTGATTCCACGTGCTTTCACTGCGTTCAGGGGTTGGAATTCAGAAGTGTTCCGTCCACTGCTGCCGAGTATCTTTCCTTTCTGTGTTTTTAGATGGAGAAATTAAGCTCAGGGCCAGAGGCTTAACATTCATAATCAAAAAAGCAGTGCTCGACCAAACAACCCTTGAACCACCTATACGTTACGTTTCATGTCTATGACGTGATGAAGACTCCATGAGGAGTCTGAGCCAGGGAAGGATTTCGACTCGGGCGCCTCGGTTATCGTGCCCACCTGGCCCTGCGAAATTCAATAAGCACCTGGAGCTGTGGAGTTTACCCTCTAGTTGTGTGTTGTGATTGATGTCGTATTTTCCAGCTCTCCAGCCCTCCCCCCCGCGTGAATTGGATTTGTTTTCAGTAGAATATATTTCCGACTCTGTATCCCTGATGAATGAGTCCATAAACTTGGAGAAAATTTGACCAAACAAACTTTACACCGCGTTTTGTCTAAATGGGATCTGTGTATTTTCTTTACATTGTTGGTTGGATATTTTGTGTAAATTGTTTGCTTTAATTCAGGGGTCTCAAACTCAACTGACATGGGAGTCCACATTAGTGAGTTTCCTCGTATTCATGTTAGAAATAGACAACCATAACCATTAAAAAAAAAAATCTCTTATGAATTAATTAATTTCCGTTTCATATTTTGAGAACATTAGGTAAAATTGTGTGGATGACTCAAGCATTGTGAAGTTTAGAAAAGATAACTTGCGGGCCAGATTTATCGATATACCATATTATCGGCATGGAGCCGACCACATTAAATTGTCTCGCGGGGCGGTATGTGGCCCCTGGGCCTGTAGTTTGAGACCCCTGGTTTAGTTGATGTAAAAAAAAAAAAAGAGGGGAAAAAACCTGTTAATGTCCTGGTGTGTGGTATTAACGTTTAATCATTAACCTTTTTAATTTGATTTAATTTCATCTGCATCATGTTTGTTTCCTCCATTTCTTTTTTGTTTTTGTTTGTCCCCCCTCCCCCAAGTCTGTCTATGTCCCTCACGCACTGGCATTCAAGAGGTCGTACGCTACAAAGGTAGTGTTTCACTACATTCCCACTGATCACCTCCACCCGACCCTCCACCAGACCCTCCACCGTGCATGCACCAGTGCACCACCACCATAACTCCTCCTATTTATTATTATTTTTTTTTAATTTGTTTCCCCTTTCCGTATTTCCTGGGAGTTCAATCCGATTCAATCCTAAAGCTAACAGCCTTCCTTTTTCGGATGCATGCGCCAGGCCGGCCTCGGCGCCCCCTACTGTACGGGATGTTTCTGTTCCGTTTCGTCCGCCGGCTTTTTGGCTTTTTGTTTTTGTTGTTTTTTTTTTTTTTTTTTTTTTTACAGCTCTACTCACCCCCGTGGTCGGTCACCTGGGCGTCTCCTTGGCGGCTTGCAGGGACGTTCTCTTTACTCTCTGCCGTGTTTAACCTGCTGATCTGTCACCGTCACCTTTTCTCACCGCAGAGCCGGCTAATGGAACTCTCCTCCCCTGTGCTGTTCCTGTTCCCTCTTTAACGCAAACTACTTCGGCTTCCTGTTATCTTGCACACGGAGCGCTAAACAACCGAAATATAAAAATGTATCTATATTTTGAAAGACAATTTTTAAAGCATAAAGCAGCCGCAAGCAGCAAAGTAACTTTTTTTACACAACATTTTGTCCTGAAATAGATTAATTTGTGTTGTCTTAGAATTCCCATTTTTGATGATTGATTCGCATAGAGCCGTTAGAGACATCCTACCAGACTTAGTTGTGATTGGGCTATGTAAATCTCTCATCATACATTATTAGAACATCTTTTTGCAAATCAAGACAGTTTCCCTTCCCGCCCCAAACATAACCAGATTATTATTTAAAAAAAAAAGATGAAAGAATCCATCCAATCCATCCTTCTGACTCGTGGTTTTGTTGTTGAAAACAGAAAACCTACACGGAAGAGGAGCTAAATGCTAAACTGACCAGGAGGGTCCAGAAAGCTGCGCGGCGCCAGGCCAAGCAAGAGGAACTCAAGAGGCTGCACAGAGCCCAGGTAATGCACCGATGGGAGCTTTACCTTTTACATGTCTAATAATATTGTTTGAATTTAGATTGAACATACATTCCGTTACTTTCAATTTGTACTTTATTGCACTTCTTGTGCTAACAATCTTCAATTGAAGAGCTCGGTTAAATAGATGAATTACCTGTAATGTATTTCATTTGGAATTTGACTAATGGAAGGACTCGTCATTATTAAATGCCTTCTCCCTTTGCATTTGAAGCCTTCTACATTTGGCTGTAGGAAGCTGCATGTAAATGAAGTTTCTTTAAAACCATCGTCTATGTTTGCCTCTTAACCAAACCTTGTCATTGTTATAACTCACTGTGTTGCCTGTGGAAATAGAGCTGCAGCCACAGTGACAGAAAGTTGACATCGTATGGGGCAATAATGACGTGTTTACGGATGTTTGACCGGTTGATGCCGTATAGGGCAACAGTGACTTAGAAACTTAATTTTAGTGGTCACGACTTTTGCTGGATTAAATTTTCCAATGGCTGACGGTTCCACAAACTCCGAAAAGCGTTGACGTCTTTCTGTGAGTAATTACAATTTCACGGGTACTAGTTTTCCAATGCGTTCCTAGTACATTAAACGCATCATTCATTCACAACGTCATGCTAGACTCAATGTGGCGACAATTTTCTGTGAATTAAGGTTTTTTCGTGTCCAAGTTTTCTGATAGGTTACGATTCGGCTGAAGTCTTTCCGTGACTATTTACAGTTTTCAGGATAAAATCTTTCTGATTTATATGAAAATAATATTATAGAATATGAATATGAAACTCATTTTGGACTCACAGATTTTTTTACCTTATGACTTCCGCGAATCCCGCAAAGTAAGGAGGAACACAACACTGCATCTAAGACGGAGTTAGATCGGAATAGAATGTCTTCAATTACGAAGAGATAGAATATCAATCGAACATCCCCGGCAACTTCAACCAGGTCAGACGGTACACAGACACACACATGTGTGTAGTTTGTAACCTTTAACAACTACAGAGTGATTGACTCTACACCACGCACCGCGCATGACGTGAATGGACGTTCTGAACCACAATCTGCACATTTATAAGGAACTTTTTGAATGTCGGCGTGTCGGTGATGCGCGAACGTTCCACTACTTCTGGTCAAATTTAGTCGGTTTTTCACTTATTTCTGCTCCGTATGTGGATTGTTTTAGATGAAACTTGAACCACGAGATGTCTGCAAGGTCCCTGCAGCGGTTGTTCTGTTCCAGACAGTTTTAGCCCGAAAAGTGCCAAGGAGAATAAGTGTAATAATAACAACAACAATAGGGCACTGTCTCAACGGAATGGACCCCTAATAATAATCTTCATCAACAGACCTGACACGAAACAGGATGACACCATGCATTACCCTAGATACCCCAGCTCTATAAGGAAGCACGGTGTGTTTGTATATCACATGGCGTCTCCATATCCAGCGGCGTCTGATTCCTCCCTATAAGCATCGGTGTCTAATCAATTAACCATGAAAGCTAATGAAGCACGGAGAAATTGATTGTTAACGTTCTGCGGGATTGCCCTGAAATGGTGTCTTGTATAATCCTCCAAACAAAGACCCAGCCAGAGATCAGCACAGCGCTAATGACACAAGCTACCCCTGTGTTTCTGCAATTAAGCACCTAATGGTGATAAGTATTGAATCAGCTTAGATAAATGTAATGACTGCGCTGCGGATAAGCTCTCCAAACTTTTCAAATGCTTAGGTCAGTGTTTCCCGACCTTTTTACAATGAAATCATCTGATGGCACACCACTGTCCTGCAAACCACTAAAAATGTCAGAAAAACATCACAAACATGTAGAACGGTGCTTATTATGGCCTAATAATAGTTAGTGATGTGCGACTCGTGAACCATGTGTTCGTTGCGAACAAACCTTTTAAATTACTCTGAGGTCGGGAGTCACTCGGGCAACTTCAACTCACCAACTGCAGAATAATTACTGAGGACTAATTCAAAGTCCAAGGCAACTAAAGCCAAGGCATTTGGCATAGTTCCTATTGAATGTGACTAATTTACAACCAAAATAAATTATTTTGATCGACTGAAATGATCCCTTTGAAAATAACATTCTCAACCCAGAACCAAACCGACACATCTGACTCTCCTTCATCCTTTTGGAAGTCGTCCCTTGCTTACTGCACTTTACACCAACTGATACAAATTAGCGAACAGTCTGAAAATTGAACCACTCTTTTCTGAGTGATTCATCAATTACGACATTTCAAAAAAGAATCTGATTTTACTATCACTACAAATAGTTTCTTGCTTACCTTACTTATCACTACTAATAGTTTTCAACGTGAAACTGTGGTTGGTTGGTGTTCTGGCTGGAACCGATGAATTAGATGAATTATTACAGCCTTGCAATTTTGATCGTGCAACACAAAAGAGCGAGTTTCCATTATTTGAAACATTTTGTTTGTTTGTTTTCACCGTGTATTCCACTGTTCCTGTTGTTGATGGGTAATTTGTCTCCGACCTTCCAGATCATCCAGAGGCAGCTGGAGCAGGTGGAGGAGAAGCAGCGGCAGCTGGAGGAGCGGGGCGTGGCCGTGGAGAAGGCCCTGCGAGGGGAAGCAGGTAACGCATCCTCCCTGGCCCTCGAAACTCGTTAGAGGCAAGTTTCTATTTTTACTCAGTAGTATCCGGACGAGGGGAAAGAGTTTGGAGAATTTTACTCGGTCTACGGATCCCAGATTGCGACTCCTCTAAAAGATTACACACATCTGATACCGTATTCCCTGCAGTGTAGACGCAAAGGGGGATAATTGAGAACGTTTCCTGCATAATTAATGATGTATATCTTAGTCGGGCTGTTTAGTTTGTGTGCAATTTAACACCTGGGTCCTTCCTCGTGTGAGGCTCAATTTTGAAAATCCGGGCGAAAATTACCGTCAGCACAATCACAGGCTCCTGATCCGGTGTTAAGCAAGTCAGAGCCGATTCCCGGTTTTTATGATTATTACCTGGACTGGCAGGACGGACGTAAGCAATAAGTCCAAAACCACACTTAGCGGGGGGACTATCACAGATATTGCACTCATGCTAATACATTATTTGTTAGAGAGCGGTTCAGCGGGAGAGTAGTTCATCATTTTGTGCATTTTTACAAGCTTGCGAAGCACGGCCGTAGTTTATCGTACCAATCAAAACATTTTTAATCAATAAATCAAGAGCTCGGAGCCTTCTGATGAGGGTTTGCATTGCATAGTAATTAGGATACTGCATTGTCTCGTTTCTGCCTTTGGGGGGAAAAAAATGTATTCCGCTCTTTAATTGATTCCATGGGCCCCTTTCGCCATCTCAATGAAAACCTTTTATTGCGCACTGCGACTGCACTGAGTTTGTATTCATTAAAGCGTTAAAAGCATTTCTTCTTTGCAGACATTCATTAGTTTGTTCCTACCATGGACTCCTCTTTTCAAATTTTTTTCCCATTTTTTTTAAATTCATTTATATTATGTCCAGATCTCTTTGTAACCTGTTTACTACTCTACTCTTTTAAAGGCTTGTATAAAGGCACATACACATTACCCAAACAGCACAAAAGAAGATCAGGTATTAGATTTACTGTAGTTTCCCCTTTCTATAAAAAAAAAAAAAGAAAGAAAAATTCCATTTTTAACACCATCGGTGGTGACGCACTGTACCACTTCTCCATCATTTTAAACGTTCTTGGTCTTTTGTTCGCCCATAACGCGTCCGTCACCAACGCTGTCCACGCTGCATGCCATCGGGGGGAATGCGTGTCCCGACCATAGATTTGTGTGTGTGCGCTCTCTTCTAAATGTGTTGTTTTTCCTCTTCTGCTTTTCGACTTCCCACCGGGAGGGAGGGAGAGGCTCACTTTACGCCTTAATCTTCTAAATCTCTCCACGACGACAGGAGCTTTCTCCATTGGTTTGAAGTTGCAGCCACTCAACAATTTACGGAAAAAGCTTAAAAGCTTTACCGTCTTTGACTCTTTTTATTTTTATTTGAAGATTAAACAAAAGCAGTCGAATAATATAGCCCTTCCCAAATTTGCGCAGACAAGTTAGATAGCTGGATAGATCATTCCTACCAACCCAAAGCTCTCATTTTACGTTCCTGTCGCCCTGTCTTTAACCCTTTTGTTATACATCTACAGCATTGTGGGGGGGTTATTGGAGGTTTCTTTTTTTTAATGCACAACTGCTGAAAACATGGGATGCCGTTTTCCCACGTGTGTCAATAAAAAACGTATATGTACCCATTCCAATGAAACAGTGGCTTGCCGTAAAATGAAAATAGCACACAGAGCCGGCAAACAGCAAATCTATGTAGCGGCATCTCGCCATGTCGTAGAGTGTGGTGACTACACACTGTGTTGTATTGTGTCTGTGTATCGTGGTGTGTGTGCGTGTGTGTGTGTGTGTGTGTGTGTGTGTGTGTGTGTGTACACACGGACATGCATGCCTTTGCCATTGTTGGATAACTTTTTCTTTTATTTTTATTTTTTTTTCTCTGCGGGTGCCCAGTTTGGGGCTGTGTGGTGGTATTACTGGTATCTCTAATGATATATCCCTGTCCTTGTAGACTATTGGGGCGATTCTAATTACAGTGAAATCCTGGACTTGCATCTGGGCGGTATGTATCTTCAAGTCTGTCGCTTATCAAACTAACCGAGCTAACGGCTTACCCTGACCTGTCCCCTTCCCTCTGAACTACTCTGAGCTTTGTACCCCCTCCGCCCCTCTCTCCTCCTCCCCCCTCTCTCTCTGCCTCCCTCTCTCTCTCTCTGGCTCTCTCTCTCTCCCTGCTGGCTGCCTGGCTGGCTTAAGCCTGCTGCAATCCCTCCCCCTTCCAGTTCAAACACACTCCTCACATCGAGTGCGGATCATGCGCTCGTCTCATGTCGTTCCTCCTAAGATCCGTTTTGATCTCTCCCAATCTGATGTGATCTTAATTTGGTTTCTTTTCCACAAATTGTTCCTGAAAATGTGTGTTTGCTATCGAACTCAATTTGATTACAGCTACACGTCGATGTTGATTTGCATTGCGTACTTGTTATTGTTCAATCAGAGGAACAGCTGAGGTTATGAGATCATGTGCAGTCACACTCACACACACACACACACACAGACACATACTGCCATCCCTACTGGAAAGCACTATGTAATTACGTCCTGACACTTTCCTGCCACTAAACTGCTTCCTCCTAATAGCTAGCTCCCTTCATTGCCTTTATGGTCTTATGCTGCGCTCCTATTTCCCCCTGGTCCCAGTCCCTTTCTCTTTTTAACTCTTCCATACCTGCTCAGTTGCATAACCCCCAATCCCGAGAGTGTGCTTGTCTCAACTGTAACTGACCAGTAACGCAATGCGTTGTGTGTCCCTCAGAGAACGAGGTGTCCTGTAATCACTGTTGTGGTGGCTTTAGATTTTCTTGCATTTGTTTTATGTTGTTTTTCTGGGGTTTTTTCGTCTTTGCCACTTTGTGAAAGTAGGACTTGGAACACGTTATTTTCCAACATCCTGCTGCCGTGAAGTAACTGTCGCTTGAGGCTAGCCGTCTTTAAACACCGCCTTAAGCTGATTTCGTGCCCCACTTTTCCCACCCAAGGGTTGATGATTAAGCTTTGTGTATTAACAATGCCATGGCAACCGGTGATAAAATAAGAACCGAGTGTCAGCAACACAACTAGCTAGTGCAGGGACCGCTCGGACAAAAGTCTTGAGGTGAATGAGCTTTAAGCAAAATACCGTTGTGAAAGAGCTTGAAATGTTGAATTTTAGGTGCTAAAATCACTGATTTGGATGAGAAAAGTGTTAAATTGCTCAGTGTTGCAAGAGGTAGTTGTGGTGGTCTTCTTGGCACTACAGAGACAGTGGAACTTCACAGGCGAAAAGAGGAAAAAAATGTGTTTCCAAGTATTCCGATAGAGTCTGTCAATCTCTCTGGTTCTGTTCATTCTGTCTGTTTTTGTTGTTGTTGTTGTTGTCTGCTGTCTTACCTCAGACAGGAGATTGCGTGGAGTTTTATGAGGAAACATGATGTAAGATAACCCAACAGTACACCACTATCTTGAACAAAGTTCATGTGACTAACAACTCCAGCACATTGTACACACATGCGCGTCTACTCTGAAGTCTAAACAGGGAGATTGAATTCAGTTGGACGCGGTCAGTATGAATGAACGTCAAAAAACGCCCATTTTTCCGCAAATCTCACCTTTTAATCAGAAGGCACGCTGCCCATGACCTCCAGATGACTTTCTGGCAACTTGGGTGACCATGTGTTGATGGTCAAGTTGCGGAATTTTGGCACCGAGTGAGCACCTACCCAGTATGTATGGGAGCTGAAATGTCCAGGTATTAAACACCATTGTTGGGCTAAGACCTACAGTGGGGGCCCAAAATCTTAAGGCCTGGCTCATGTTTTACTGTATGTAGGGAAGGAGGGGTGCTGCTGCAGTAGCCACACTAGCCCAGCCTGAATACGTTTTGAATGACCAAGTCAAGTTTGTACCACCATTTGGGGATTGCGGGACCAATTTGTCCTGGAGTATGGACCGATGTGGAATAGGGGAGAGAGCCTGGTTCCACCAGTCTTTCTTGCGAGGTCTTTACAGTCCCTGTCACAAGAGAGATTGGCCTTTCACAGCGAGCATTTGATTTGAATCCATGCCTGTTTTGGGAGCATCAGGTCAATCAATAAATCAGGCTCTTTCCGAATCCAGTCAAAAGAACATTAAAAAAAAGGTCTTTTCGTCTGATAAGATCGAACACTTTTGTTTGTGTTTTATTGCTGTTATAACATCTATTTCTTCTAAAACCAACGCTATGGCCGCATCGGCACGATCGACTTTGGGAGCCGCCATTATTGTTGTTCTGGAATGCGGCGCGTACTGCCTCATCGACTAACCCGCCTCCCTGAACGGCAGCCTCTGATTGGTCCGTCACACGGCTGGACGGGCCGAGAGGAACCACCGAGCATGAACCGAGGCTTGGGGAGGGGAGAGTAAAGGTGGCAATCAGTCTCAAAGTGAAGGGTTTGAAAGCGTGACTGCGTGTAAATAAAGGAGAGCATGCTAACTGAATGCCAGGCAACCATTACCACCATTATGTGTAAAGGTGGTAATGGATCCGGTATGATAAAACATCTATTTGCACATGGTGTAAATTTGTGGAAGTGTAACATCCTTGGTGTGTTTTTGAAATATCACATGAGGGCAGGAAAAATAGGTTTAAGTTTCATGAAGCAAACAAGACATTCGCCAGCATAAATGTAAGTCTGCGTGGCGACCGGCTCCCCATCCTGTGCCCGTCTGCGTCTGTCGTACAACGTGCAACCACATCCTGAAAACAAATTGAATTTGGGACTAGAAGCTACCTTTCCACATTCACTGTGATGTCCTTGACCTCAAGGGTCAGGCAATATGTGAGGCAATGAATGCCCGTAGTTTATCGTACCAATAAACCATGCTAAAGTTCTACGCTACTGTAACTAGTAGTTAATATAGTGTCATGTGTTCCTTATATAACGTCCTTATACGGACACTCACTCTCACTTTTACAAGACGCTTCTGTCATAACTGTGTTGAGAACAACATTTTTTCTCGTAAAACATTCTTTTTTAGCATAACATACGTTTTGCTCAAAAAGGTTGAAATGTCCCACACAAGAATATCAAAAAGGCTACAGTGCAAAGTAAAGCCAAGTTAATATATTGTCCGCTGCGTCTCAGGGTCAAGCATCTCACCTCATCACTGTTCTCAGTGTCGTTCTCGCGGTCTGTCAGTATTCACTACACTAGCGTTCGCAATGGCCACGCCCCCTTACCGTGAAATAACACGGGTCCTCGCTTATCGACCTGGTCCTAGGGACGGAACTCGGTCGTTAAGAGAGGTGTGTGTGTGTGTGTGTGTGTGTGTGTGTGGGGGTGGGGGTGGGGTTTGTTTTTCTACTCATTGTTATATGGGGTTAGTGGCAGAATGTTATTCAATTTAGTTTGTATTTTTATCACAAACTTGTGTTTTGGGGGGCTACAATGGGAATGCTGTATAACATTGAGGAAACTATCAAGGGAATCGTAAGGAATCGACTTTGATTAAATCTCATACATTTCCAATTCTACCCACAAAGGGGATTATTTCCTGTGCCTCTCTGTGATAGTCCCTTTTTTTATCTGATATTTTACCCTCCCAGCTCTTTCACCTTTTCAGCTGTTTCTTACTACTTATTACTGTATCTCTGTGCTGTGGTTATCTTTTATAGAAGTTAAGACAAATTGGTTCATTACCAACTAATGGGCAACTTTGTACTATCAAGATAAATGGCATGGTGGTCGACTTTTGAGTATCCACCTCTTCACAAGTGCTCTGCATTTAGGGCAATGGTTCTCTACTATTAAAACAAGATCTGTTTCCCCCTTCCACCTTTTAGGCTTCCTTTGTTTTGTAAATGTTCCTGTGCCTTTTCCCACTCTCCGTCATACCATACAATCAACCTCCTCTCTTAAGGTGTTGCCTCTTCCCTGTCATAGCAAGCTGTTACCGTGCAGGCCTGAGACACGGACAGGTGCAGTAACTTTCAGTCAACTAGTACAACCAGGCAACTAGATGAATTATAGCTTAAAATAACTTTGATAAGCATAATAGTGTTATGTAAGTTCTCCTCTTGTGAGTGGGTCTTAAGTTAGCAGGGTCCAAAGGCCTGGTGGATCTTCAGAGTCCAGTCCAAAGGTCAGGTTAGGTAAGGCCTGGTTAGCCTCTTTGTAAAAATATCCATGGACCCTGCAATTTGGTCGAAGGGCAGCAACCAGGTGTGGGTGGTGGTGAGCAGTTATTGATGTTTACCAAACCCTGAACCTCTCTGGCACAGGAATGTGACTCTATATTTGGGGGGTAGATGATTAGCTAGATTCAAAATTGGACGATTACAGGGTGTAGGTTTTTTCTCCCCGAGAGTCTCCAGGTCTGCAGAGGTACCGTACTCGCTTTTTCCCCTCTTTGAATTTGTTTTATTTCTTTCCCCTCAATGTTCTCTCTCCCTCAATCACCACCCCCCGTTCACGTCCTGCCACACTCTTGTCACACTTTTTTCACTGTGTCCTTCCTCCTCCATTTTCTTCCCCACGCTCCTCTCCTCCTCGTCACCGATGCGCCCCGGCCTCCCACACTCCTCCTCTTCCTGCTCCTTCTCTTCCTCTTTTCCCTCACCATGTGGAAGTAGAGCCCTTTGTGGGGACGTCTCGCCGAAGAACTCTCTCCCTGTGCCCCTGCTGTTCCGCTGAAGGTAACGTAACCTCGCCGCCTCCGCTGGTGGCGGCGGCGGCGAGTTACCACGGCAACGTATGGATCCACAGACCCCTCCCTCCCCCACCCACCCCTGCCCCCTCCTTGCTCAACCCCATCCTCCTCCAGCGCTGGCCATGTCCTGCCATCTACTCCCTTTTCCCCACGTCTTTGCCCGTTGTGTGTGAGCAGGCTCAGTAGATTTCCCCAGGAAACCTCCCGCCATACCTCCCAAATCTACGCCCTTTATTCTGAGGGTACACTTGAACTACAGTTACAGTCAGAAAAAGGGGAGGCCTCATCACTATCTAGTAACATAGTGAAGATAGAGTAAAGGTTCTATCGATACCTTCTATCGATGTATTATCGCAATCAATTTGGGATAATTAATGAATCCGACATTACGAGTTGGTCTTTGCAAGACGTCCACCACTGTTAGAAGTGATGGTGTTTTGAAAAGAGCCCCACCTGGATCGTACTCTCCTCAAAAGCTACATTTCAAGAGAAAGCGATGGCAGTGCTCCCTGCCTAAGCCCCCGACACAGCATAACAACAGTATTTTTTCCACAACTTGAAAGGAAAAATGTCAGTTTAAAGAAGAAAGGGGATTTATGGTCTTTTTTTTTCTCCCATTTAATCTTCGTGCCGATAGGTGGGAAACTACTCTGCTGCCATGTGATTTTGATTTTATTTAATCGACAGCATGTAATCTGTTTGATGTGCGACTAACACAAAGTGAGGAAGATTGTAGTCCCGTGCACATCTCTAGGCTCAATTTGAGTTTTTCAAAAGTTTTCAGTTGTTTGGCATGTTGTACTTCTTCAGAGACATTTGAGGTGAGATTTTTTTTTATTCTTTTTTTTTTTTAAACAATCTACAAAATGTATTATAAATAATAATTATAATAATAATGAATCTGTGAACATCTAATTAATGACAAACCTCCAGGATGGTTGTGCCTTTAAAAAAAAAAAAAAAGAAGCCAAGAAAAGTGAGAACCCGCATGTAAATATTGTACATGTAGTTCTCCTCTAGTGCAAAACAAAAGTGAAAAATTAGGTGGATCATTTGGATTTTTCCTATGTCTTAACGCCTGTCATTGGAAAATCCACCTGAGCATCCTAAAAGCCTGTTGTTTTTTTGTTGTGTGTGACGTGTTTTTGTTGTCTCTTTTTTTTTTTTCAAGGATAGCCTCGTTTTTCGTGTGTATGTATGTATGTGTGTGCTCTGGCCCATCTGTTGTCCTTTGAATTTTCGGGGCTGAGGAGTTGGTGGTTGAAAGCGCTGAGAAAGAATGATAGGGAAATCGGAAAAACCCCGGAATAATCGCTTGAACAACTTTGCGTTGTTCCTTTTGTGCGAGGCGCTCTCCTCTCTCGCTCTGTCTTTTTTTTTTTTTTTTTCTCTCTGTCCCTTGTCTGTTAATTAGAAAAGGCCCGCCCCCGAGACCACAACCATGCCATTTATGTGTGTACGATGTTTTTCCTTTCAATTTCGAAAGAGCCGCCTCGTTCCCAGCTAAGTATGTCATGCCTCATCAAGATTTGCCTTCCGGTGTTCCATTGCTATTGCTTGCCTCCATATGCTGCAGTCAGATAAAGTAAATGCCGCAGGGGAGGAGAAAAAGAAGGCGATAGGTCTTGTTGTGTGCATGCCATGCGGACCGGCCTCCGTCGTAGCTGGCCCAACATCGGGAAATGTCTCTTGAGTGATGCCGCCTCTTGTGACGACCGCACATCAGTTGCATGCATGTTGCCGACAGGGGCGACCAAGCTTTCTCCCCAGGTAGTCTTCACAGAGGAAGTGTGAACTTTTAAGTCATCCCATTAATATTTGACCTCATAATTGAATATGTGCCGCTAAACCGCAGCGAATAATTCATGGATTTTCTTTGCAACCCTTCTCAAACGTCTCCACATAAATAAGATCTGACAGTATTTTATTTCTGCTGGTGCATCAAAACGTAGGGGCTGGTGGGGGATGAGGGATTACCATATGTCCTTGGCCGGCGTTCTTTCGCATAGTTCGGCCTGCCTACCGTCCTGACGCTTACGTTACCGACCGACCACTCTGAAAAGAGAACAGATCTGACAAAGAGAGCCTTGCATGCATTGCTTCTGTTACAGTCACCTTAGTCTGACACAATGTCCGAACTGGGTCTGGGTGTCTTTGTGTGTGTGTGTGTGTGTGTGTGTGTGTGTGTGTACAATCGCCAAAGAAGTGCTGTCTATATCTCCACGCCATCTTCTGGCACTGAGCTGACCTCTTTGGTGTCCCGTTCCCATCCTCCCACCTCACCATGCCTCAGCGAGGACATCCCGGCTTGGCTGTCATTGCATTGTGCTGTCCGTGTCAGTCAGTGTCTGTCCCTGTCTGCGTTCACGTGATTGTCACCTCTTCTCGGTGCTCTTGTTTTCCGGACTGACCACTCTGCTCTTTGCTCCTCTCCTCCAGGCATGGGCAAAAAGGACGATCCCAAGCTGATGCAGGAGTGGTTCAAACTGGTGCAGGAGAAAAACGCCCTGGTGCGCTACGAGTCGGAACTCATGATATTGTAAGTTCACCAAAGAACCCCTTAGACCTCGTGTCAAGATTGTATCTAGATGCGGTTCAGCCGGTTTCAGTCATTTTTCAAGAAGGAAATTTCGGAATTCTCTGATTACAGCTTCTTAAATGTGAATATTTTCTGGTTTTATTAGTCCTGTATGGCCGTAAACTGAATATCTTGGGGTCGTGGCCAAAACAAGACATTTGAGGACGTCGCCTTGGGCTTTCAGAAACTGAATTACATTTTTCAGCATTTTCTGACATTTTATGGACAAAAAAACAGATCGATTAATCGAGACAGGTTAATCGATAACGAAAATAATCGTTAGTTGCAGCTCTATTGACATCTTATTGCAATTGTCCCATGCAGAATTGAACCACCACTTCCAATGTACCTTTTGAAGGAATAAGGCTGATTTATGCAGCTGCTTTCCTTTCAGCCGTGGTCAGAAACAATTCTGTGTGGGCAACCGCTTATAAAATTGCAATCTCGTCGGCCGTCATGGTAACGGTGCATGCCAGACGTTAAAGCATGATTGTTAAACGAGTTGTTAAAACACCAGCTCAATTTAGTTTGGCAAACCGATGAAAATCGCCCATAAAGCAGGGTTACTTACTTATCCCAGCTCTTGTCTTTAAGAGGTAAGAAGTTGTTGATCTATGACTCCGCGCTTCATTTTTTTATTCATGTGTTGGACTTAATAGACGCACACCAGGCAGAGCTGGGTACACTGGCCACTTGAGGGAGCTTTTTGCTGTTGTAATGGCCACTTCAGTGCTGCTGAAGGCATTTCACTTCAGCTCGTACCCATTACATAACATGAGTTATACTCCAAATTACAATTAAGACCCCCTCCTCGTCCCTGTGCGTTATTGCTTTACGATTCCGTAGCAAGTTATTTAGTGTAGGCTTTCAGATTGCGAAAATTCAGAAATAAATTCTTCTCCGTGAATAAATTCTTCCTCGTCTTTATTGCGGCACGTTCTGCTCTATCTAAATGAATGTAATGTAGCGATAATTAAATTCACTGCAAAACAAGAAGTATTAAACGTCTCTTATGAGCAAATGAAAGTGCGCCCTGGTCTGACGCGCCCTCCTCCGTTGCCCCTGAAGTGCCAGAGAGCTGGAGTTGGAGGATCGACAGAGTCGGCTGCAGCAGGACCTCAGGGAACGGATGGCTGTGGAAGGTAAGTGGTGGAAAGGCTTCTTGACTACGGCCCACTTTGTTTTCTCCCTCTTAAACCTGCCGTCTGTCTTGTTCTCCCCTTCACACAGGGCTGAGGCAAAAAGTCCATTCTTTTTCTTTTGTCCTTTTTGTGTCAGTTGTATTGAATCGCCTGACTTAAAAATGTCAACAATAGGAGGTTTTCGAAAAATCTAAGAGGTGTGAAAAACAAGAGTTCTCGCAGTGGTGTAATATAAAACTTTGCTCTTCAATGTATGATTCTCTTGTGTGGGATTTTGATTATAAGGATAAATTGTCATTTATTTTATATTAACACCATATAATTGCCAATGACAATGCTGGGCAATACAGACCAAAATTGATTTTTCGCTATTTTTAGGCTAAATGGCGATACACACTACAGCTATTCCTCACTTAACGACCGAGTTCCGTTCCTACGACCAGGTCGTTAACCCTCTCAGGTCGATAATCGTGTCCGCGCGATCGCTGGTAAAAAAAAAAGTGACTTTGGTTTATCAATCTCTCTCTACCTCCCCGTGATTTTATCATACGAGCCATAAACCTTAGAATTGCGACTTTCCGATTTAGAATAATATGATATTTATTAAATTAGGTTGGATATGGCATTAAGTTAGACCTGGCATTGCTTCTCTCTGTCTGTCCTTCCAAACCAACACCTATTTATCATGTCAATGGATTCGCGGCTACGGATCCACAGCCTTCCATTCAGACCTGATGCTGCTTTGCCTAATGACGCGCGCCCTGCTGTGACACAGCCACGCGCCAGTGCGACGTGTGGACGGATTCGATAAATCATCATGTCCTGATACAGAGAAAGATTCAGAGGAAGAAAGACTGCATTTTGATTACGTAATTGACCCAGTTGAGGACCTAATACCTGACGATGAGTAAGTAACAATTTTTTTTACGAGCACAAGCTAACGTTGAAATGATTTCTGCGTCTTGTACATCCATCACTAATGCTAACGTTAGCTAGCCAGAGTGCTAGGTGGATGAGTAGTAGACACCGTTTCATGGAAATTTTTGCCACGATGATAACAATGTCAAGTTAGGTAACGTTACTGGCGTTACCGGCGGTAGTTACAAGGTAAAGAGATGCGATTTCTCTTTTGCTAAGCAAGCTTAGCATTGTACAGCACGTTATAATTGAAAGTTGACCGCTTACTGAGATATTGTACATTGTGTGTGTGTGTGTGTGTGTGTGTGTGTGTGTGTGTGTGGTGTACAGTCCATAAGCTGGTGAGCTGTATGTAATATGTGGCATTCCCCTGCTAGGTGTGATGTATGTAGTCTGTAGAGATATATCGGATGATGTAAATATCACATTTCCTTAAACTTTTTTTTTGTTTTGTTTTAACAGTATGAGAGCACCTCTACAAGCTGCCACAGAAAATCGTCATGCACCTAAATAAGCTAGCAGGCCAAGACCGCATGCTCCTACTCCTCTATATATATATTTTGTTCATTCATTCAAATTTTAATTTGACATGAATGTGATTGTTGGTACTTGTGTTGCTCTTCTCACCTATCAGCTAAAACCATTTTTTGGAGTTTTTGTATATGGTTTGTGTGACGTTTTCAATAAATCTTTCAAAACTAAAAACATTTCTTACATTTCTTGCATTGCTCACTCTCCCCACTCCCACTAGCCTACAGCCTCATTTCTTTGTCTGACAGTCAGACAGTGAGATGGCCCAGCGTGCTGCAGATTGACCCCGCTAATGGCCCCCACCAGGGGGTCATGAATTTTCAAGTCATTAGCTAATGGCTCCTCTCACACCTTGGGTCAACTTAAATTAAGTTGTGAACAGTTGTGATAAAACCTTGTTTTTACCTATTTAGACATCAGGTTTGATCAACCATTTTGACTTCATTATATACCCACGACCTTGATGAACAACTTTTGTTTTGACAAAACAGTTTGACAACATATCCTGTTGTATGCTAGGACAATATTTCTGGCGGCAACAACTTTATATCGTGTGTGTTTTTAGATCTTTCTAAAAGCTGCATAATAATACTGACCAAACTATTGATGAATATATATGTAGCTGTGATTGTCCTTCAAATAGATATATCAACCACTTTGGAGTAGGAGTGTTAAGTTGATTATATGTAGGTAAATATCAGACCACACCAAAATCACAACGCTTCTCTGAATTCAGCTGGGACCTAAGAGGGTTAAGCAAATTGGTTTATAACTGAGGACCCACCCCCTTACCGTTATTTCACGGTAAGGGTGGGTGGCGATTGCAAACGCTAGTGTAGTGAATACTGACCGACTGCGGGAACGAGACCAAGTCTGAGAAAGGGTGATGCGCGATGAGATGTTTGACGCTGAGATTGTACGCAGCTTACAATACCAACAGGTCGGAGAGCTGGTCGTAAGTGCAAATGGTCGTTAAACAGGTAGGTCGTTAAGTGAGGACTACCTGTATATATCTTGGTATTTTCTACGAATGGGCTAAATGTCCAGTGGTAAGTTAAAGCCACAAGTGAGATGTCACTTTTATTTAAAACAGACTGTGATCAAACTAAAATGCAAAGACAGAGTTTCCTTCCTTTGAAAATATACAGCTGCACAATATATCAACATGTAAACAACAAATTATATCAAATAAATAGCCTATATTAAAAAAAAAATAGGCTTATCTCTGAGAGTGCTACTTAAATTGTTTTCAACAACAATAACGGACTGAATAAAAAAAAGAGTACAATTACAGATTTTCCTCTCCTGCTTAACAAAATACACAGTTGTGCAAATAACAATAAAAAATGTAAACAAAAAAATATATCAACTACTTGCTCTGACAAAGTAGTTATGTTGTCTACCTCTATAACGATATTATAACGATATGACTCGGCTGACTATTGGTGCTTTTAAGAGATATTCACACATAAGAAATACTTGAAAAACAATGATTAGTATTGTGGATATTCTAACCAAGCAGGTAGAGGCATTGATTAAAACAGCTAGAAAATGTCATTGCTTTACTGTAATGCAGCTTTAAAAACAACATTTAACTATATCTCGATATTCCAATAACAAAAATCCCAGACAATATTTTGTTTCATATAGCGAAAATTACATTATATCGATATATTGCCCAGCCCTACAATGAACACTGCATATAAAGTCTGCCATATTGCCCAGTCCTACTTTCGCATAAATATTGGTGTTCCTTATTTACTTCTCAAACACTCTCACCCCCTGTTTCCCGCCTGTTTCAGACCACCTGAAGACTGAGAAGGAACTGGCTCACGAGAAGCAGATCCTCAACGAGATGCTGGAGGTGGTGGAGCAGCGGGACTCGCTGGTGGCCCTCCTGGAGGAGCAGCGGCTCCGGGAGAAAGAGGAGGACAAGGACCTGGAGGCCATCATGCTTTCCAAGGGCTTCGACCTCAACTGGGCGTGAGGAGTGGGGCGACAAAAGGGCCTGAAGAAACGCACCCTGGGAGAGCAGTGTTGTTTTAATCGGTACTCTGAGAGAGAAACTTAAGTGGCGAAAAGCTGCACTAAAATAGGAGGAGGCCTCAGATACTGCCTGGTGGAACACCCTCGGCTGGGCTGTGGCCTGTGTGGGCAACCGGTGGCGGATGTCCGTTGCCTGTATTGTATTGCGTTTGCCCACCCTCCGTGACGGAGACGGACCCTGGCACTTGGTCCTACTGTCACACCCGCAGCAGTGAATGTGTAGATCGTTCTTCCCGCTGCAGCCGACACTTTAGACGGAGCGGTTCTCCATGTTTACATCCGCCTCTGCTCAAAGGCAGGCCCACTGTCCTCGTTTCTTATCTGACGCCCACGCGTCAGTCATTACACCATTTCTAACTGGCCCGCTTAACCAGAGTGTTTTAAGACAATTTGAACAATTTGAAGTCATCGAAAGGGAAGAATGTTGTTTGGTCCTGCTGATGTAAAGGAATTGTAAAGATTTATTGTTTTTCGTCGTATAGTAGATGTGTAGAACACATCACATCTTGAGAAATTGAGGGTGTTTTTTCTTTTTTTCTTTTAAGCAAGTGCTGAAGAGATTGTTTGAATATCCGAGAGAAGTCTCACACCCACCTATGTGTAGGTCTCCATTCCCCAATGTCGCCTCCTCAACCCACCTTTCTTTCCAATCATAGACTAACTTCCAAATCTTTAGGAGCTGACCTGAAGAGACTACCATGTACTTGTTAATGGAAACCATGTTTTTCCTTTCCCCTTCAAGAAGTGGCCTCATGGTTTTAACATGTATTTGTTTATACGTTGTTTGCTTATTTCTTCGGTATCAGCAAATGGAAGACGACTCCTCCAGGAACTCAACAATTTGCACTCTTATCCTAGTCGCCGCAATCTTATCATTAGCCGCTGCATGTCACAAAAACAAGACTGCAGTGGGATGGTAAATGGGGTGCTCTTTTATATTGCTTTCCTAGTCATGACTCAAAGCGCTTTACAGTGCATACCCTCACATTCACATACCCTTTTCATACATCGGTGGCGGTGGCAGCCGTGCAAGGTGCACACAAACTCAAAGAGAGCAGTAAGGGGGTTAAGTGTCATACTCAAGGACACTTCAGCACAGTACCACGAGGAGCTGGGGACTGAACCAGCAATCTTTTGATCACAAGATGACCCGCTCTACCTCCTGAGCTACTGCTGGAATAGAATTATGATTATATGGACTCACGGTGTACTGATGGATCTGGCTAGACAGGTAATGACTGAGCGTTTGCGGGGGAAGCATGTCTGGCATGCCGTACACTGTACATCATACTGACAGCCAAGTTTACAATCATTGTACCTATACTATAACAGATATGTTAACCATATCAATATCCTCAGTAGAGCTATCAATGGCTAAGACCTGCTAGCTGCCGAAAGAGGAACCTCTTATCTTTTCAGGTTGGGTTAAAGTTCCTACCGTGTAGTCCTGTTAACATGTTGATGTTCTTATGAATGAAGCCGATTTCTCTGTGGTCGGTGTGAACCACATCGCTCCTCTAACGCCGGAGGACTGTCTGTGTGTGGATATGCTGCAATATCAAAGGAACAAACCACAAAAAAGTCTAAACACTATCCGTAAATGGCAGTGTCATACTTTGCAACTTTGCCGTTGAACAAGATGCCTTTCTCCATTTCATTTTAATATTATTTTTTCTCAGATTGTATTCCTCTCTGTGAGTTTACTTTAGTTTTTGAGGTGTTCACACATCTGTGCATCCCACTGGAAATCCACATTTCTGTTTTGTTTTTTTTACTTTTTTTTTTATTAAGTGAAATGCTTTTCTACAACAGCTCTTCATAACAGTTTGATTTTGTAAAAGCCTGCAGAGCTAAGGTAACACAAGGACCTCTATGAACAAATTGCAGTTAACTTTAGCACCGGAAACATGTAGTTAATCTATTCAGCATTTGATTATAATAGCTTTTTTCTGAGAAACTAAAAAAAAATGAATAAAAAATGGGGCGGGCGCTGTTTTCTTGCATAGAAACCTGAGGTGAGGGACTTTATTTATGACTTGTGAGAGCTGTGAATGAAATGTTACACATTTTCAGAGGCTTGTTTTTAGATGGCGTGATACGTTTGACAGATTGTATTGATATTTATTAATGTGTGCTAAACTGTATCATATGTTATTATATGTAAAGAAAATTAATCCTAATTTCTAAAGCTCTTATGTTGACACATGACTTGTAATGTAAAATGCTTCATGTAGCTCAAGCCGCATAGGGTGTTGGATGTATGCTGAAATGGCAATAAAACAAATGCAGTTCTTTTACAGTTTTTCACATTTGTTTAGCACTCATGTACCAAATCTCGAAACTCAAGAGAGGGTTAAAGAACAAATCCAAAAATGATAAGTACTAAACGGAACAATCTCATCACCACTTATTTACGTGTAATTTGTATGTGGCTTTTGTCGACAGAAGTCAGACCTAACCGCGTTGGTCTCCCGGTAAACACTTAATGCTGTAACAGTCCTGTCGCACCGTGTGATCGTCCTTGCATTCCCGTCATCACTGATGGAAGGAATGAAACTCAGTAAGCCTACCTTAAACTGGGATTCCATTAAGAAAAACATGTCAGTTATCACCGAACAATATTTTAACCATGACAACGTCAGCTTGATAAGTCCATCATGAGATTCCTGCATTGTTCTCAGCACAACCATTGTGTTTACTTAATTCTCAAACTATCGCTCCTTTTTGACAAATGGTACTTACCATATGTCAAACAAGCAAATCAATTAAAAACTAGTGGGAGAGATACAGCTCAGTACATACAGTACCAAGTGGCTCTGCCACTATAATAATTCAATACAAGATGCCTTTGAGTAGAGGAAAAAAGGTTAGAGATGGGATCAAATACATTAATGTAAACAACGCAAATAGAAAGATCAAAATGGGGGGGTTATGACATCAAAACATTAAACAGATGTTCTCTATATCTCATTGATCAGCTACACTGCCCCATATAACACTTGCCTGTACATATTCATGCAATTAAATAAAACAAAAAACAAGTTTACCACAGATAGAAACACAAACACAACCGGTTGTACAAAGATAGACAAACACTGTTTTATAAAAAAAAAAAAAACAGATGACAGACAGACAAACCAAACGAAAACCCTCCTTGTTGTTGTACTCAAGAGTTTAAATCATCGTAGTTGAACTTTTCAAGAATTTCAGTAGCAAGATCTGGGCGGGGCTAAGCCACAAGGGCTATCGCTGTCAAGCAATTATGTGAATCTCCATTAGAGGCAAGAAGAGAAGTGAAAGTTGCACAAGTTGATGATGGAGAGGCGTTGCCTGAGAGAAATTACCCGATTAGCTCCGTAGCAAGATAAAGGCTACAACATGTAATCAATGTAATAACCCTGGTACCAAGTTTCCGAGCATAGTATGCAACAAGATGTAATTCAATAGATCAGCAGATCAATAAACTATCAACATTCAAATTATTGTGCTGCCATTAATAAACTCAGAGTTAGTCAAAACAAATTTCCATAATGTGGCAGAAGAAAAACATTACCCGAGGCTCCACATAACTTCAACAATAAGTTAAGCAACTAGAGAGGGTAAGGAAAGAATATGATTCACATACCAAAACATTGTAACATTTAGCGTTCAATACTATATGCCTATTTTTTTTAATAGAATTCTTACTTATACCCTTAAAGGTATGATTAATAAGTGCAAACAATAAGCCTGACATCTCAGCAGTCATCAATCTATTAGAAGCTTAATTGGCGTTGATCAATAACATTTGATCAACTATCCATTATCTCACAATCAATTTACGTTACCCAACCCCTAAAAAATCACATAATTATTTGTTAAGCTTTGAACTGCTGGTCTGATTTGAGAAAAATTTAGAGCTTATTTGGCGTTTCCAATCAAATTTAAAAAAAAAAATAATATATATATATATGTATGTATGTGTGTGTGTGTGTGTGTGTGTGTGTGTATATAATGACAATAACATAGCCAGCATTCAAATTGAGACCAGAGGTAAATTATATTACCACCCCACCAGACCCACCACAGTGCTCGAGGGTGGGGATTCCACATACAGCTGAGCTTGTATCACTTGACCATAACCACTTTCAATTACATAGCGTAGCTCTGTATGCAGGCTAAGACCTGGCAGCTGTCAAAACAGCCTGTGCCAGTGCTGACTTGGTCGTGTTGAGACTGTAGATTCACCACATGTGTGGGGTAGTTCAAGAGGGACACTTGGGCTGAAAGGCCAGATTGGGTTCCAATGTCACCCTCCGATTGTCTGTGGAGAACACTAAGCAGGACTGGTGGATGGAGAGTGCGGCCAGAAGTGTTTGCCAGGACAAGTGCCAGCAGCAGTGTTGACTTCAACGACAACATTTTTAACCCCCACCTCCTGGAGAGGTTTGAAAGGGGGGTCCCGTTAAGGCATTCAACACCAGAATCAGATACCATTTCTGAGTCAGCAACCGTACACATGGGCATAACGAGGGGTGCCTTACATAGGAAACTGAGTATGACCCCAATATTACAGCTTAATGGGTCATCTCCACGTGCAACACGCCAGCACTCGAAGGCTAGCTGGATATGTAAAAGTGCCCTTGTTGACGGGGCTCTGGCTCTTATTTCCACCTCAATGGGTAAACCTTTATTTAGTAGCCGGTCCCGCTCAAGGGCCAGGCGACCATTTTCCACTTGTGAGGAGCGGGATAGAAGATTTCCCTGCCTACGCCAGGAGGTCCGACCGAAGCAGAAGCACCCACGGCGTACCCACGATGCGGGACCTCAGGTTTGCAAACCATTTCTGTGTCAACCACCAAGGGGCCACCAGAACCAGTTCCACCCTGTCCTCCCTCAGTTTGTCCAGCACCTTCTACCGCAGTGGGAGGGAAGGGAATGCATTCAGATGAGCCATCATCATCATCATTTCCATGACCAGCGCATGAATGCACCAATCCTACACTTGCGGCCGTCCTCTCAATAATAAGTTTGATCTAAACAATCGCCGCAGTGTTGTCAGAATGTATCAGGATGTGGTGTCCCCTCATTCACAGTGCAAAGTGTAACAGGGCCAACCGGACTGCCTCCAACACACTGATGTGCTTTGCCTGCGGCAAGGGAGGGGCACAGGTGGGCAGCTACCGATTCCTCCAGGGGGAGTATAGCCAGGTAGTCCAGCTCCGGGTCTGTGTCCAGGGTCGACCACTGGTTATATGCCTGGATGGCGGAGCACGTTTTCTGGGGACCGCCCCAAGATGACCTCACCTCCTTGGTAAAATCCCCCAGCAAAGGAAGAGGACGTTGCTCACTCCAGGAGGCACAGCAGCTCCTGGTGGAAAGGCCCGTGGGATGGTTTGTGAGTAGCGCCATGCGCCTCCTCACCTGGCTCTTCTCCTTCCCTCTTCTCCTCGTCATGTAAGCTGCACCACACCAGGTGGGTGGCCGACTCCATCTGGTCTGATGGAGTTGGTCCATCTGATCTCCCTCAGCATCCACCTTGCATGGATGCTGAGGGAGGTCAAGAAAGATCGGGGTGCGTGGCGTCGAAACAAGCCCTAAAGAGGGGAGAGCTGATTCCACCTCTTCGCCGCCCCCCAAGAGGCTCGTAGGCCTTTGGGCAGCACAAAGACGATTAGGGAGAGAGCCGAAGATGTTGGCCCGGCGACGGTTGACTGCCGGTGGCAAATTAGAACAGTCAACACAAAAGAACTGGTCCGACAGCGCTGCTTCCGCGTGTGCCTGGTCGAGACAGTGGAAGCACATTGGGTGAGTATCCCTGCGGGTCATGTGCACATGTCTTCAAGTCCGCAGCCGACATCATTTTTCCTTTCTTTTCCTTTAATCTTTCTGTATTAGAGGGCTTGCTTCCGACAGCGGAGAGCTGAATAAGCTACGATCGGTATGGGAGGCGGAGACCCAGTATATAGTATATACTAAGGGGTGGGCCTTATTATGGGTGCCCCGGTGGCCCCCAAGTTGAGACCTAGTTGGTTAAAAAAAGGTTTTCAGCTTTATTCAGTGGAGCTGTCTGGAGACGGCTTAAGGCATACAGTAGTAAGAACTCAAGTCCAAAATAAAGTAAAACCCAGACCTTTAGGTAAGACCGTTTACCTGACGCTAAAGCAAGGTGCTAGTTCCCGCCGCTAAAATATTAAAATATTACAGCTTTGAATGCAGTGTTTGCTTTTGCGAGACATTTTGTAGACTTTTGCGTTTTGTGTTTCTAGAGTTTTGAAAAAATGAGCCAAAGATTCAGAAAATTGCGTGTGTGGGAAAGCTGTACTTACTCTACTTATCTTGTTTATTTGTCCTCTAGTTCCGCAACTCTCAACCGTTCATAACAGGGCCAAGGGCTCTCGATCCGTTAGATTCTGGTTTCGTTCAAACCTGTCTACGCTATAGCTGGGGAGATGACAGGGAAACTATGATCAAAACAGTCACGATTGTGCATTCTGCAGTGGTGAGGTTGATGATGGGGGGACGCCCCTGGAACCCCTCGAGGGACCGCACGTCTGGAGCCCCTGCTCTGGGTTTGAGCACAGGGGCCAGGGATCACATCCTGATGCCTGGGTCGACCCGATCGACCCGACCCTGGTCCCTGTGAGGATCTGCTCCGGGTTTACCTTTCTCTCCCCTTGGAGCTGGCAGGTGTCGTGCCAAAGAGTGGCGGCCGTGCGCCGTCATCCGTCAAGTACAAACCCTCAGCAATGGAAGCAAGTAACTTTGAGGCACGAACAACCTTCCAGTCGCATGACAGGAGCTGCATTCATTCAACCTCAAAATGGCAACTGTATTTTATGGTTTGGGAAGTGCAAAACTGCATTTTATGAGTTGTGCTGTCCCTTTAAATGCATTCAACTGGTAAAAACAACTGGGTGTGGTAAATAAAAGGAGTGGGTGGGCTATTATCTTCAAAATGTAACCCTCGTGGATGGAACCAAGCCGTTTGGTGGCATTAACAACCTTTCAGTGACGAGGTGGACACTGCCGCCACTTTTTGGCGGACGATCCCGTTTGGGCACAACACCGGCGGAGTGAAGTCCAGAGGAGCGGAGCTGAGAATGATCGCTTCAGGTTTTAGGGACTGCAAGGTATGTTGTCGCAAAATATCGTACCAGGCACACGTTTGTGCTTCCCATTCGATTTTACGTGTGTAAATTGTACATTTTCGCACATGTTTGCTTGGTAAACAAATGACACGTTGGACGAGCGTCGGAGCGTCCGTGTGAGGGCAGATCACCTACTCGCGTTTCGACTTCACTGCTTCACAGCCTGGGCTCGCATTCGTTTCGAAGTTTTTTTTTAGTTGTTTGGTTTTTAACCTTTTTTGTGCCAGTGGTGAAATATTTACTTTTACCTCCGTAAAAGTACAAATCCCCTGACGCAAAGTGACGGGAAAAAGACCACCGCATTGACCAAAAGTGAATGTATTCAAGTACTCGCTCTTAAATGTCCTTAAAGTATTAAAAGTACAATAATAATAATTTGAATAACGCACCCCCTTATTAAAATACATCGTATAGGTGGTGTTATAGTCATTAACCAGGACATAGGGACCTAATATAATAAAATAACACTTTACTGATCACCGGAGGGAAATAAGCCTCTTACGGCAGAAGTTAGTGGGAGTTGCATGATGCTAACTAGTTAGCTCAACAGGGACAGCTGGAAGTTACACTAAAGTCAGTACAAGTTACAGTTTGACTGTAAAACACGCCTTTATAGTATGACGGCACTCCTATTGATAACTAGTACTAATAGTGATAATAGTAATAGCAGTAGTCATAACCGTACCGCTAATATTAATGAATACAACATTTTAGCACCACTCATTTTAATAATATGTAATTATATCCAAAGTATAATCCAGATTTATAATCCAAAATGGTAGTATCAACGCCCATGTGCAAGGTATAATCCAGGTCCAGCGGAGATGGTGTTATAAATCTAATCCAAAGTGGCATTAGAGAGTGGTTTCTAATGAATCACTCAGTAACCCATAAGTAATTGCCATTAGGGGACTGTATTTATCATTTTCTAAAGAAATGGTATTGACATTGGCTGTCCATAACAGGCGTGGAGGGACGAGCATCTCACATTGACCACCAGCAGCAATGAAGCCTGTAAAATATACGACGCCATACTCACACAGGTACAGTGACATGAGTTAGACATGATGTGGTGTGTGTCTGAATAGGAACAAATACTTCAATCTATAAACCTCCCTCCTAAATAGTATGTGACCTGGCGTAACGACGAAACCCTGGGAGGAATAGCAGGGTGTATGTCTACCATCAAGGAGGCTGACCCCAATTTTGGTAAGTACCCACGTGCGTGCTGTTTACCGAAGCACAATAAATCGAATGGATATCTGCCAGAGGTCACCCGCCACCTCAAACATGTGATGGTGCTATCAGCAAAGCTTGCAGTAAACACATTCACACCAAACAATGTGGTCTTTAATCTGAGGGGTCAGCCTATTCCCCAAACTTCCAGGATTCAGCGGCGTTAACCCATGATAGCATCGCTTACGTAAACTAAAGCAGCCTGACTCTTCTAGTAAAGTTGTCAGTATACTTTACCAAAGTATTTTTCAGGGCTGCCCCCTGAAAGTCGATGAGTTGAATCATTAGTGGGAAACACGTCAATCGACTGAAATTCTTTAAGTTGAGCAGTCTTTTTTTTTTTCTTCTTTTTTTCTTCTTTTGTGGTTTGTAGTCAGCGTGCATTACAATACAGGCATGCAAACCTGTCACCTTTCGGCGGAATTTGCCATTTTGAAACCAAAATTGGCCACCTATGTGATTCGTGGAGGTCCGATGAGAAAATATTTGCGGGCGGGTGGGCTTCAATCCATCTGTATGTAGATCTCTCAAAATGCGCAGGCGCCAAGTATTTTTGTTCTTCCACTGAAACTGGATCAATGGTTTGCCTTCTTGTCAGCTCTCAGCCCTGTCATCTCGCTGCTAGCCCTCCCCGCTAGCTAGCGCCGCTACCAACGCTAGAGCCGCTAGCCGAGATCGGCGCTCACCTGTTGCTGAGATGGTGCTCCTAAAATACTCTGCATTGGAACTCATGAATCTCATCAGCCACTCCACTCCTAACTGCCTTGCCAAAATGAAATCCATTGGACTCCTGCGAAGCCCTCACTATGTCCACAGGGCTGCTCGCTGTAAGTGTGTTTACTCGGATCGCACTATTCCATCCATTATGTCGAATCGGCGGAGGCATCGTCATCATAACAAATCCCATGTGCACTCTGTTCTGCAGCCGCTGGCCTGTGTTGACAGGCTCGTTCCTCCCAACTCGCTTGCCTCGCCTTCCATAGTTTAAACTGGAACATTCATGCTACAGAATGCACGATCTCTCAGCAATAAATCACTACTCATTTACGACATCATGGATCAGAAAATTGACGTTCACTGTCGAACAGAAACTTGGCAAGTTCAACAGGACTTTATTACACTCAACCAAGCCACCCCCCTGGATATGTGTACGTACTGAAGCCCCGCTCCATAGGTCGTGGTGGTGGGCTGGCTGTAATACACCGAGCAGACATCGTGGTCAAAGAACTCTCTGTGCCAAACACCACCTCTTTTGAATGTGTTGCATTCTCTCTCACTGCACACCTCCAGGTTGTCCTCATCTATCGCCCCCCTAAAGTCTCTACCACCTTCATGTCTGAGCTGTTTGAACTGCTTACCTCTGTCTGTTCCATGTCCCAATCTGCCCTTCTGCACGGCGACTTCAACACCACGTGGACTCCACCAGCTGTACGTTTGCCATGGTTTTTCTGTCATGGACTGTTTTAACATTACACAGCACGTTCAAGGTCCAACCACGCCAAAGGCCACATGCTCGATCTAGTGTGCACCACTGGCACCTCTCCCTGTCATCTTCAGTGCCTAGACCTAGCTGTTTCGGACCACCAAGCTGTCCTGTTCACTGTTCCTGTCCCCCTGCCCAGGCAATGCATTAAATGCACTATCACGTTCAGGAACCTCAAGTCATTGATTACAACATCCCTGATCAACACCCTCGCAACCCACCTGGCCCTAGATCCCCCTGACACTACGGTGGATGACCTGGTTACCCATTACAACTCTGCCCTATCCCTCAGCCTCAGTTCGCTTGCCCCCCTCAAAACCCCGGACTGTCTCCTTCACTCGCCCTGCCCCTGGTACAACCTCTGAACTCCGCACCATGAAGGCCAGCGGCCGTCAGCTGGAGAGGCTCTGCAGAAGATGTGGGCTAACTGTCCACCTTGAGGCCTTCAAACAGCATGTGAGTTCATACAAAGAAGCTCTCTCTAAGACCCAATATTACTCCACCCTCATTTCCAATCAGCAAAACCACCACAGAATGCTGTTCTCCACCATTAACTGGCTGCTCCGCCCCACTGATCCCCCTCAATCCCTTTGACCCCTCTGACCGCTGCTCCATGTTCCAGGAGTTTTTCCAGGCCAAAGTGGACACCATCTATCAGCATCACCAAACACCTGCCCACTCTAATCACAGGGTGTTGCACCCCCAGCTACCTGCCCAGCCCAGTGCTGTTTCTCCTCCTTCTCCCCCGTGGACAAGCCGCAAATTACTACACTGGTCACCAAGGCCAAGGCCCCCACCTGCTCTATCTATGCCTACCCACCCTCACCCCTGTCATGGTGGCCATTATTAATGCTACCTGAATTAATGCTACCTGAACCAAATCCAAACCAAATCTGCCTTCTTCCACCTCAAGAACATCTCCCGACTCCGCCCATCACTGTCTCAGTCTGCGGCAGAAACACCAATCCACACTTTCATCACCTCCCGTCTGGACTACTGCAATGGAGTCCTGGCCAGGGTTCCAAGCAAAGCCCTGGACAAGACTGCTCAAAACTCAAAGTATGTTCAAAACTCTGCTGCTAGAGTTCTCACAAGCACCAAGCCCTGGCAGCACATCACCCCCACCCTCATCCATCTTCACTGGCT